>NW_027098241.1:0-40000 GCF_019320115.1 Miscanthus floridulus
CACTTTAACGTTGGTATTTAATTTAACAGTATTGTTATCTTATCGTGCGATCCATGTGTTTTTAGTATAAATTGTTAGTTATCCCGTAGCAACGCACGGGCATACCTAATAATTCACAAAGCCTATTTTCTCTCTAAGTGTATGTACCTATGTTGGACTGTGATTTGATAACCTGAAAGGAATACAATAATACACAATATAACTAGCTAAGGAAGAGGGAAAAGAGGAACTAGCAAGATCCCATGCAATGAAGATATACAAATATATACAATAAATCAGTGGAGAGAGAGTCTTTTATGATGTTTTCTCTTTTTTGTTTTTGGGCCTAGCAACCTTGTAACCTCTGTAAATTTCTGTACCACTTTATATGAAAATGAAAAAAAAAAATAGGTAGGGAGCATCCCTGCCGACTTGTTCAAAAAAAGACATATTGGTAGAAGAGCAGAAGACAAGTATGGAAAAAAAAGAATATGACAAATGCAGTATAGTTAACAGATAGTCAAGTTATTAATTGAATCTAGGAAAAAACAAAATGACAAGAAGGAAAAAATGCACTCACAAGAGCAAGCATGTCAGAAAGGTAGCTCCTGAATGGCGTCTGTATAGCCTGTCAAAAGCAATCAAGGTGTCAAAAGATTTGATGCATACATTTATATCTCAATGGATTCTAGAGGCATCATAGCAATTCTCGTGGGATTGACAAAACAATATAACAACAACAACATAGCCTTTCAATCCCAAGCAAATTAGGGTAGGCTAGAGTTAAACCCCACCAAGAGCCCCAAGTCACGGTTCAGGCACTTCAATAGCTACTTTCCAAGTACTCCTATTCAAACATAGATCTCTAGGTATATCCCAAGCTTTCAAATATCTTTTTATTGTCTCCCCCCATGTCAATTTCGATCTTCCTCTACCTCTTCTCATATTATTAACTTGGCTTAGGACTCCACAATGTTCTGGTGCCTCTGGAGGTCTCCTTTGGACATGACCAAACCACCTCAACCAATGTTGGACAAGCTTTTCTTCAATTGATGCTACCTCTAGGCGATCACGTATATTATCGTTCCGAACTAGGTCCATTCTTGTGTAACCGCAAATCCATCGCAACATACGTATTTCTGCAACACTCAGTTGTTGAACATGTCGAATCTTTGTTGGCCAACATTCTGCTCCATACAACATAGTCAGTCTAATCGCCGTTCTATAGAACTTGCCTTTTAGCTTTGTGGTACCCTCTTGTCACAAAATGCCAGAAGCTAGTCGCCACTTGATTCACCCTGCTTTGATTCTATGGCTAATGTCCGCGTCAATATCTCCATCCCTATGTAGCATCGATCCCACATACCAAAAGGTATCCTTCTTAGGCACTACTTGACCTTCCAAACTCGCATCTCCCTCCTCCTGTATAACTCTGCCAAAGTCGCATCTCATGTATTCGGTTTTAGTTCTGCTCTATCTAAAACCTTTAGACTCAAGGGTCTGCCACCATAACTCTAGTTTCCTATTTACTCCCGTCTGGCTTTCGTCCACTAACCAGTGTTCGCCTACACGGCCGTGTAGGCCGATTACTCGCCGTGTACACGTTACTCAGCAGCTTTGCGTGCAGTTTAGGCCATAAACGGTATGGTACACGGTCAGTCCGTGTAAACGGCCCTATACGGACTGCACGGGCAACACGGTTCGGAGCTGACACGGTTCTACGTGGCGAGTGAAGCGAGTAGGAGGACATTTAGGCGACTGGAGACATTTTGGCTGCAGAACGAAAATTTTAGACCTCGTCTCGCGCGCATCGGCCCAGTCAATTGTGACGACTATAAAAGCCAACCTGTTAGGGTTTGGCCTTTCTATCCCCAAAGCATTTCACAGCCGCTGCAATTTCCAAATCCCCTGCACGGCTACACACACACCGTCCGCCGCAGCTGCTGCACCCGTCACTCCTTCGGCCGCCGCCGCCGCTCCAGCGGCTGCCCCTGTTGCTGCATTCCAAGTCTTCCTCCACCCCATTCTCCATCCAGGTCGAGCTCCTCTCTGCCTCTGCTGTCTACTCCAGATTGAGCTCGTCTGCATCTCTGGCACAAACAAGTTAAGTGCTCCACGTACTCTCTTTGATTTATGCTCCAGCATGTACATACTGCGCAGTGCGTACTAGACTACTAGTACTAGAGCTCCATTCTCCTCTCCAAAAATCAATTGATATATCATATATGCTCCAGCGTGTGTAGATGTAGACTAGTACTAATGTTCCATTCTTTTCTATAGAAATCAGCTCATATATGTTGTGCTCTAGCATGTGCGTACTAGTAGGCTGGTGTTGTTTTGTTCTCCAGAAATAAATACTGTGTGCTCTTGTAAAGAATAGAGATTTTTGTTTAGAAAAAAGTTTAAAGAATAGAGAAAGGGATTGCGAGAATTGCTTTGTATGCTACAGTTCCAGATGCATTTGTTAAATTAAATCACTTAATTATGTTAGCTGTGGCCGTGTTATTATTTTATTATGCACTTAGGCTATTAGATCTGGCATTTAGGTTCCTAATTCTGAAAGTTTGAAATATGAATATAGCAAGTACGCAATTAGATGCTTTTTGTCACCTATTGTTCTGTGGCAATGGCTCTATTCTGTACTTTACATGAATGTTCTTGTGCCCTGTGCTGTACATCTATACTAATAATTTATAATTTGTGCTATGTTGTTTTCAGGATGTCTTCAGCTGCATCTGTTCCTTCCATAAACCCCAGCAGTAGCCTCAAGAGGAACTCAGGTGACATTGGGTGGGACTATGGAGTCCTGGTGGACCCTAACAACCTGAATGTGATCAAGTGCAAGTTCTGTGATCTTGTTGTGAGGGCGGGGATATATAGGTTGAAGCAACATGTCGGTGTGATTCAGGGTGAGGTTAGACCTTGCCTCAAGGCACCGCCTGAGGCCATAGACAAGTGCAAGAAAGCTGTTGATGACTTCTTGAATCCCTATTATAGCTACAATGATTCTTCCATCTTTGGAGAAGAGTAAGTCATGGATGGGTTCTTTACAGCTGTTGAAACTTTTTATCACGGTGATTATGACAAGCAAAATCAAGTCCTCAATGAAGATCTGCACAAGGTCAAATATCAAACCGGCCACTTTGCAAAACCTGCAGCAATGGCTGGCTGTAAGGATTATAATTTCTTCCTAGGTATGCAAGTTTGTAGTTTATTTTAGATCTGAAATGTCGTATCTAAATTTCTGGTTGCATGTTTAACACTGTAACATTTATACTTGATTACTTGTGCAGCCAAGTGGTGGGGAAATTATGGAACACAAGTTCCAACTCTACAAAAGATGGCTATAAGGATTCTCTCTTTGAGTTCAAGTTCCTCGGACTGTGAAAGAAATTGGAGTTGCTTTGATGTGGTAATTCACTAAGTCTCCAAATCTTAATTAGTTGTGAATTGCGATAATTTTTGTTCTATCCAACAATTTAATACTTAAGTGCACTTGTGAAATTTGTAGGTTCATACCAAGAAGAGAAACAGGCTCACTTGTGAGAGAGTTGAGCAACTTGTCTACGTTCGCTTCAATAACCTTCATTCAAAGAAAAAGGCTAAGGCAAAAAAGAACAACAAAGTAGATCCTCTAGTAGCAGCAAATGCAGCTTGTGCCCAAGGGTGGATGGTTGATGGTGGAGATGATGACAACTCTGATGTTGATGCTGTTACAGGGCTAACATGGCAGCAAATTGTAGATACATGTGGGCCTGAGGAGGTAACAAAACTACGTAGGAGCGCAAGGTTGGCTCACCCAGGACAGATTGAAGAGGATGTCCAATCTGAACTTGAAGAGCTGCCAAATGAGGAGGAAGAAATCGAGTTTGAGTCTGATCAAGAAGAAGTGGTCACAACTGGTTATGAGCAAGATCATGACACCGCAAATGATGATTGAGCTTGAGGCCTTAGGCCTTTTCATGAACCATTCTATCACTTAGTTAATTTATCTTTACCAGATATTCCTAAGAACTTTTAGATGTTGATATATTATTGTGAGAACTACGTGTTTATGTGTGTGTGTGACTACGTGTCTATGATGCTATTCATGTGAGAACTGAGAACTATGTGTGAGTGTGATTGTGCCATTCAGTCATTCACTCATTTGTCATATCTGAGAACTGAGAACTGTGTTGTTAACCTGTCATGTTTGTGAGTGTGTTGTTAACCTGTCATTCACTCATTTATATTCTTTATTATGTTGTGGGAGTAGGAATATATCGATTTATGATTACTTACATGTCAAAATAGTTATTTTTACAAATATAATACGAAAATGTGTAATCCGTGTAAAACCGTGTACACGTCGTGTACACAGTCTTTGCCGACCGTGTACCGTTTACCGTTTAGGAAAACATTGCCACTAACACTACATCATCAGCGAACAACATACACCAAGGGATATTCCCTTGTATGTTCTTGGTAACCTCATTCATTATCAAGGCAAAGAGATACAGGCTTAAGGCAGACCCTTTATAAAGTCTAATTTTAATCGGGAAGTAATCTGTGTTACCATCGTTTGTTCATTGTACATGTCCTCGATGAGGGTCACGTACTTTGATAGGACTTTATGTTTGTCCAAAGACCACCACATAATATTTCTTGGTATCTTGTCATAAGCCTTCTCCAAGTCAATCAAAACCAAGTGAAGGTCTTTCTTCTGCTCTCTAAATCGCTCCATAACCTGTCTTATTAAGAAGATTGCTTCTGTGGTTGATCTTCCGGGCATGAAACTAAATTGGTTTGTTGATATCTGCATCGTTCCTCGCAGGCGCTGATTGATGACTCTCCCATAACTTCATAGTGTGGCTCATCAACTTAATTCTCTGATAATTAGTACAACTTTGGATATCTCCCTTGTTCTTGTAGATTGGTATCAATATGCTTCTTCTCCACTCCTCAGGCATCTTGTTCGATCGAAAGATATTGTTGAACATCTTGGTTAGCCATACTATAACTATATCCCCGAGACATCTCCACACCTTGATTGGGATACCATCAGGGCCCATCGTTTTGTCCTCTTTCATCCTTTTCAAGGTTTCTCTGACCTCCGATTCTTGAATCATCCGCACAAAGCGTCTGTTCGTGTCATCAAATGAGTCGTCCAGCTGAACGGTGTTCTCGTTCTCACCATTGAACAATTTATCAAAATACTCTTGCCATATATGTCTAATCTCATCCTACTTCACCAAGAGCTGCTCCCTCTCATCCTTTATGCACTTGGCTTGGTTGAAGTCCCTTGTCTTCCTATCGCGAGCCATAGCCATCCTATAAATGTCCATCTCTCCTTCGTTCGTACTCAAACATCGGTAAATGTCCTCATAGGCCTGCACCTTTGCCTCACTCAACGCTCGTTTTGCAGTCTTCTTTGCTATTTTATACTTCTCTATCTTGTTTGCACACCTATCATGATACAAGCGTTTATAGCACTCATTTTTCTTAATAGCCTTTTGCACATCTTTATTCCACCACCAAGTGTCTTTCGAGTCGAATCCGCTCCCTTTGGTCGCTCCAAGCACCTCTGAAGCAACATTTCGAACGCATGTTGCCATCTTCTCCCACATGTTGTTTGCATCGCCTTCATTATTTCAAGGGCCCTCTTCACTGACCTTTTCCTTAAAGACCTTCAATGCCTCCCCTTCTAATTTCCACCACTTCGTTCTAGCAACTCTAGCTTGTTTGTTCCCACGAGCTTGCACCAGAAAGCGAAAGTCAGCCACCACCAGCTTGTGTTGAGCGACCACACATTCTCCAGGTATCACCTTACAGTCCACGCATGTTCGTTTATCCCTCCTTCTTACAAGGACAAAGTCGATTTGACTAGAGTACTGGCCGCTACTAAAGGTCACTAAATGAGACTCTCTTACGGAAGAAAGTGTTAACTATCATCAGATCAAAAGCTATGGCGAAGTCTAAGACTTCCTCTCCCTCTTGGTTCCTACTATCATATCTGAAACCCCCATGAACCGTCTCGTAACCTGCACTTGATGTACCTACATGGCCATTAAGATCACCTCCTACAAAGAGCTTCTCGCTACTAGGGGCAGCTCTAACCAAGCAATCTAAGTCTTCCCAGAAAAGCCACTTAGCACCCTCATCATAGCCTACTTAGGGGCATACAACCTAATTACGTTTAAGACCATATCACTAATGACAAGTTTAACTAAGATGATCCTATCCCCTTGTCTTCTCACCTCCACCACACCATCTTTGAGGCTCTTATCAATCAAAACTCCTACTCTATTTTTATTTGAAGTTGTCCCTGTGCACCAGAGCTTAAAGCCGGTATTGTCTTCCATTTAATCTCTTGGACGCATAAGATATTTACACGTCTCCTAACCGCTGTGTCCACTAACTCTCTTAACTTACCTGTAAAGGACCCTATATTCCAGCTACCTAAACGGATCCTAGTTACTCGACTATCTTCCTTACCCTTCGCACCCGCCGAGGTAGGTGTGAAGACCCTTGCTCATTTAACACCATACCTTGGTTCCGACATGGTGCGTCCTTAAGAGGGTTACGCCCCAATGGAATTCTTTTGGGTTTCATCTCCATTCAAGTGATTAAGTTTTTACATTGGCTCGCCGCGCCTAACACAACCCTCCTTCTTTACAGGGGCTTGGGACCTGCTATGCTGAAACACCAAAGGCGCCACATCATAGGCAGAGTTACTAACAAAACAATGCCCATTTTGATTGTCTATCTGACAAGCATAAATTTTGAAGGGACAATTGTCTGTTGGACATCCAAAGTGATGTCCTTTGCTGGCGAACATTCACTTTGGAGCATTTTGCCAGAAAACACTCTGGTTCGGTGAAATTATGCCACAGGACACCGCGGACCGGTTGCAGCCGATTGAGAGAGAAAATTTTGTTCTGGACATCCGGTGCCCCTGAGTCACAGTTGGGTCTGCCCCTCTCCCTATCACTGACACGCGGGCCCCACCTGCCATCTTCTTCGTCCTCCTTTTCTCCTCTTCTCTTCTTCCATTGCTCAGCAGCAGCCACCGCCGTCGACCAGCTCCGGCCATGCAGGCGCACGGACGAGCTGGCGAGCTGCCGCAGCAGCGGCCATGCAGGCTTGCAAGCGAGCTGGCGAGCCTCTACCGCGACCACGAGTGCCAAATGCGAGCAGCCGCCCTCGCTGCTGCTGCCGACGATAGGAGCGCCGTGGTGTCCGTGGCAGGGCACGTGCGGGCACGTGTGCTGGTGTGCTCGGTCGTGTCATAGCCGCGTAGGACAAGCAGGCAGGCAAGCGGACGTGGGCAGCGACGGTGGCGTGAGCAACCGGGCCCGAGCAATGGCGGCGCGTAGCAGGCAACGGAGACGGCGGCTCGGACAGCAACGGCACGCGGCAGCGAGCTACAACGGTGGCGCGCAGGAGGCAAGCGGTGGCGGCGGCGCGAGCAGCCGGGCCCAAGCAGCAACGGCGTGCGGCAACGAGCTACAGCGAGGAGCGCTCTCAGCAGGCAAGCAGCAGCGACGTGAAAATGTCCTGCATGTTAGTCAACTAAATCCGATCGAGTGTTTATAAAACTGGGATTAGCTTTGCACCGTGGCCATGTTGAGGAGGATATGGGCCAGTTAATCTCGTCTGCTGATCCAAAGATGATCTGTTTGCGTTCATTGCTTTCTAATCTCTAGTGTATTTCTGATTTTTTTTCCAACAGAAAAGGAGGTATTTGACGTAAGCATGATGTCATGCTGACATCACTTTGCAGCAGCGGGACAGGCCCCACTTGGCCTGCGTTCGGCGCAGCGCCGCTACTGCGGACGCACACCCGGAGGGTTCGCGCAGGGACCTGCACAAAGCGCCTAGCCAGGCTCAGCACCCGGAGGACGCTGGAGATGCCAGCGGCATGGCACCCGGCGTTTGCGTGCTTGGCCAGCCGTGGGGAAGACCCCGATTTGAAACCGAGAGAAATCCTTACGTCTTAGAGACTTAGACTCGAACGGCGATCTCGACGGCCGCCGACGCTTAGACTCGAACGGCGATCTCGACGGCCGTCAACGGTTAGACTCAAACGTGCACAGCTGCTGGAGGCATGGGCCCCGCCGCCGGCGGGGTGCTGGAGGCATGGGCGGCCAGCTCTGAGCTCGGCACCAACATCCGCGCCCTTAGGATGGAGCTGCTGTACGCGCAGGGCATGCTCAACAACGCCCGCGGCCGGGAGGACATCGAGAGGACATCCAGAACCCGGCCCTGGCGGAGCTGCTGCAGGAGCTCTGGGACCTGGCGACAGAGCCGATGATGCGCTGGACGAGATCGACTACTTCCACATCCAGGACGAGCCCGGGCCTACCTTCAGCGCCGCGTCTCCATTGCTGCGTGCGCTGCTGCTGCTCATAGGCCAGGCACCGGCGAGCTCCAAGCTTGCAGCCATGGCGGGGCTTGGCCTGAGTACGGTGTCGACCTGCAAGCGTGCGAGCGGGCACGCGAGCTACGCGCGGACGGACGCGACCTGCCGCTGCGAACGCGGGCGACCTGCAGACCGGCGGGGGCGGCTGTGGACCTGCGTACGACCTGCGGGCGGACGCGGGCGGCTGCAGACCGAGGCTGCCGACTGGCGCGGTGGAAGCAGCGGCCAGAGGCAGACACAGGAGGCGCAAGGCAAAGTCAGCCTGGGAACAGGAAACAGAAAAAAAAGAGAAAGGGAGAGAGGAAGAAGAAAGCAGCAGGGGCAAGAATAGTCATTTCACCGCTGTTCTCTCTCCTCAACCGGACTGAAACCGGCCCGCGGTGTCCTGTGGCCTAATTTCAACGAACCTAGAGTGTCTTCTGGCAAAATGCTCCAAAGTGGGTGTCCGCCAGCAAATGACCATCACTTTGATGTTCCAACAGACAATTTTCCCAATTTTAAATGGGCATTGTTTTGTCAGTTTAGTTTTTTTACTGACAAAACAATGCCCATTTAAAATTTATGCTTGTCAGATAGACAATCAAAATAGAGTGCAATAGCAGCATCTAACCAACAGGCATTTTAAGTGAGTTATATAATATCTAACTAACGGCTTCCAGTAAATCCTCACTCATAAAAAAAGGAACAGAGAAAAACACAGTCCTTATATATTTGTCACAGCAAAAAAGACATGGAAATAAATATAACAACAACGTCACAAGCAGGAAAACCCACATCTCCGATAGCCAAATCTTCTACATTTTCTCACAATCATGTAAAACGGCGTTTCGAACCCACCATGTTTACCAATGATAATCAGCTGTTATACCATTCATGACTCAAATCCCTTAGTACACCTAAAATAAATGTGGCAACCCACCATAATCATCAGTTCAACGCCACGAACTGCAAAAATTACATACCAAAAAAGCACTGACAAGCCAACAGGAGAGGGGGGGCAAAACAGTGGCGACACATCACAAACAACTAAATATCCTTCCGGTGTTATTAAGTCATCCAGCTAATTGAGAATTGAGATTAATCGAGCTTATCTGGTCCACGGACCTTGATTAGGCATTCCGAAGCAACTAGTGTGTTCAGAAATTTGATTGGGCGACTAATCACAATCAGTTGTCCAATTAGCTCAGGGACAAACAACTAGCCTGGAGACAAAATTGTGAACTGGTCAGCTATGCTTTGGGGTACTCAGGCACTGGGCTTTCTGTTTCTGGCCAACAAGTAAGCAACCAGGCTAGATGCTTCCTTTGATGGATAAGTCTCATGTGTGGCTGGTCTTTGTGGGGCTGTGCTGCTCACATGGTCCTTGTGACTGTTTTTTAGTTTTTAGGACAGCATCTTAGACTAGAGGACAGCATCTTAGAGGACAGTATCTTAGCATCTTAGACTAGCATCTTGGCATATGCTTGGCTGGCTAGCAGCCTATAAATATGTAACCCCAACCCCTCAGGTTGGTATGGCATTTGTGTGAGTTTGTGTGAGAAATAGACAAGAAAATTGCTCCAACTCCTAGTGTCATCCTCTCTCGATGAGAGTAAGAACTCTCCTACTACCAAGAGTGAGAATTCAACGACTAACAAGTGGTATCAGAGCCGTACTATCCTATAGCCTGAGCATCTCCTGCTCAACTCCTCTTCCAGCCACACAACAGCCCCAGTTGCGAGCAGCAGCTCCGGCCGCTCCTGCTCACTCCTCCCCCGCGAGCTCGTCTGAAGCAGCCATCTCCCCACGCAGCAACCCCCGGTAGCGCGTCATGTCCGCAGGGCAGTCTCAGCGCTCGGTCTCCTCGAGCACGCGGCGTCGGCAGGAGGCCGAACTTGCCGCGGCAGAGGAACGCGAGCGAGCGGCGGCGGCAAGGGCGTTGAGGTTAGCAGCGGCGGAGCTGGCAGCAGCCAGAGCAGAGGCGGAAGCAGCGGCGGCGGCGAATGCAGCGCGTGCGGCGGCAGCGGAGGTCGAGGCTTTGCGCGGCAGCATCGGCAGCTCCATTTCTGCTGACGACACCGCTGACTCGGACCTCGAGCTGCTAGAGAGGGAGGCAGCGCGAGCGCGGGCGGCGCAGTGGGCAGCCGCGCACGCCCACGAGCGTGGCCGCAGCCCAGACAGGCGCGGACGCGCTGGCAGCGCTCCTGCAGGAGGCGCGCACGGCGGTGGCGCTCCTGGGGCAGCCGCGCACGCCCACGAGCGTGGCGGCAGCCCAGACAGGCGCGGACGTGCCGGCGGCGCTCCTGGTGGAGGCGCGCACGGCGACGGCGCTCCTAGAGAAGGCACGCACGGCGGCGGCGCTCCTGGAGGAGGCGCGCACGGCAACGATGGTGGACGGGTCGATGAAGAGCGCGGCCTTCACAGACAGCGTGGCTCTCTCTCCCCGGATCGGTACCGTGGTTACCACGGGCTCCAGGCTGTTGTCAGGGACGTCGGTCCCGGCGGTGGGTGGCCTACCCTCACCAAGACCAACTACGTCGAGTGGGCTGCGGTGATGAGGGTAAAGCTCCAGGTGCGGCACATGTGGGAGGCAGTCCGGTACGACGACGTCGACTACGACCTAGATTGACGGGCGTTGGATGCTCTCATCGCTGCAGTCCCGCCCGAGATGCAGTTCTCGCTTACCAGCAAGCGGACTGCCAAGGAGGCTTGGGACGCCATCGCTGCGGCACGCATCGGCAGCGACCGCGCCCGTAAGTCCACACTGCAGGCACTTCGCAAGGAGTGGGAGAACCTGGCATTCAAGCCAGGTGAGGACGTTGATAACTTTGCTCTCCGTCTCAACACTCTGTTGCAGAAGATGGTGCAGTTCGGCGACGACACCTACGGCGAGGAGAGAGCTATCGAAAAGCTCTTCCGCTGCGTCCCCGAGAAGTACAAGCAGATGGCTCGCTTGATCGAGTCTCTGCTGAATCTCTCCACGATGTCAATCGAGGAGGCGATAGGTCACCTCAAGGTCATCGACAGCGATGAGCCACAGTCCCTCTCGGGGCCCATCACCACTGGCGGGAAGCTCCTTCTCACTCGGGAGCAGTGGCTTGCCAGCCAGGGTGACCGGAAGAAGGCGGAGCCTTCTTCCGCGACAGGCGGTCGCAAGCGTGGCAAGCCACGCAAGGCGCGCAGAGACGCCCAGGCCGGGGCGCGAGGACGTGCCGAGGGCGATGCCCGTGGAGGCGCCCAGGGCGGCGATGCCCGCGGAGGCGCCCAGGGCGGCGCCGCCGGCGGGCACAAGCCGGCACGAGACGACGCCTGCCGCAACTGTGGCCAGCTGGGCCAAGGACTGCCGACAGCCACGACGCGGCCAGGCCAACGTCGCACAGGCGGAGGAGTCGGCTCTGTTCATGGCACATGCAAGCATCGAGCTACCTCCAGCGGCACCGGCCGCAGCGGCCCTCCTCCACCTTGACGAGCCGAAAGCACCACGCTCTCCAACCAGGACCTCGGCTGCGATGAGTTCTTCACCGGCTCCACCACAGCCGGCAACGCCATGCACTCCAGCACCAACAGGCACCACTCCGGGCACGCCTACTCCACCACCAGCTCGTGTCGAGCACGGCCCGGTTGAGCTCGCTACTCCGCTCTCTCACGACGAGGAGCACGTCGACGCGTACCACGACAGCGAGCCGTTGCGGTACCGTACGGTGGAGAACCTTCTCGGTGACCAGCCGGTGCCAGGACCAGTGCCTCACGACCTAGAGGCGCAGTTGCACCTTGCGTGTGATGACGGCGATCCTCGGTCGTTTGCAGAGGCCGAGACACGCGGCATGGCGCGCCGCGATGCAGTTGGAGATGGATGCGGTTGAGAAGAACCGCACCTAGGAGCTTGCTGACCTTCCTCGTGGTCATCGCGCGATCACCCTTAAGTGGGTGTACAAGCTAAAGAGGGATGAAGCCGGCGCCATCGTCAAGCACAAGGCTCGCTTGGTGGCACGAGGTTTCGTGCAGCAGGAGGGGGTCGACTTCGACGACGCTTTTGCTCCCGTGGCACGGATGGAGTCCGTGCGACTCCTCCTTACGCTAGCTGCCCAGGAGGGCTAGCGTGTTCACCACATGGACGTCAAGTCGGCGTTCCTTAACGGCGACTTGAAGGAGGAGGTCTACGTGCACCAGCCGCCGGGATTTGCGATCCCCGGTAAGGAGGGCAAGGTGCTCCACCTACGCAAGGCCCTCTATGGCTTGCGGCAGGCACCGAGGGCGTGGAATGCCAAGTTGGATTCCACGCTAAAGGGGATGGGCTTCGAGCAAAGCCCGCACGAGGCGGCCATCTACCGACGGGGCAATGGAGGAAATGCCCTGCTGGTGGGTGTCTACGTCGATGACTTCGTGATCACCGGCACCAAGGATGCGGAGGTGGCGACATTCAAGGAAGAGATGAAGACCACCTTCCAGATGAGTGACCTAGGGCCTCTCTCCTTCTACCTGGGAATCGAGGTGCACCAGGATGACTCTGGGATCACGCTTCGACAGACCGCCTACGCCAAGCGCGTTGTTGAGCTAGCTGGGCTCACCGACTGCAACCCAGCTCTCACTCCGATGGAGGAGAGGCTGAAGCTGAGCCGCGACAACACGACGGAGGAGGTGGACGCTACGCAGTACCGGCGTCTTGTGGGGAGCCTTCGCTACCTCGCCCACACACGGCCGGACTTGGCATTCTCCGTCGGCTACGTTAGTCGGTTCATGCAGCGACCGACGATGGAGCACCAGCAGGCTGTGAAGAGGATCATCCGCTACGTTGCGGGGACTCTCGACCACGGCCTCTACTACCCGAGGTGCCCTGGGGCGGCACACTTCGTCGGGTACAGCGACAGCGACCACGCCGGCGACATCAACACCAGCAAGAGCACGAGCGGGATCCTCTTCTTCCTCGGCAAGTGCCTCGTTAGCTGGCAGTCGGTCAAGCAGCAGGTGGTGGCCCTGTCCAGCTGCGAGGCCGAGTACATAGCGGCCTCCACCGCTTCGACTCAGGCGCTCTGGCTCGCTCGACTGCTTGGTGATCTCCTCGGCAGAGACACTAGAGCGGTGGAGCTCAGGGTGGACAGCAAGTCCGCTCTGGCCCTGGCAAAGAACCCCGTGTTCCATGAACACAGCAAGCACATCCGAGTGAGATACCACTTCATCCGAGGCTGTTTGGAGGAAGAGAGCATCAAGGCGAGCTACATCAACACCAAGGACCAGCTTGCGGACCTGCTCACCAAGCCCCTTGGGAGGATCAAGTTCCTTGAGCTCTGCTCCAGGACCGGGATGGTTCAACTCTCCCACAAGACGACACACAAGACTTAGGGAGAGAATGATGTATAAGTCTCATGTGTGGCTGGTCTTTGTGGGGCTGTGCTGCTCACATGGTCCTTGTGGCTGTTTTTTAGTTTTTAGGACAGCATCTTAGACTAGAGGACAGCATCTTAGAGGACAACATCTTAGACTAGAGGACAGCATCTTAGCTAGGACAACATATTAGCATCTTAGACTAGCATCTTGGCATATGCTTGGCTGGCTAGCAGCCTATAAATATGTAACCCCAATCCCTCAGGTTGGTATGGCATTTGTGTGAGTTTATGTGAGAAATAGACAAGAAAATTGCCCCAACTCCTAGTGTCATCCTCTCTCGATGAGAATAAGAACTCTCCTACTACCAAGAGTGAGAATTCAGCGACTAACATCCTTAGTTTACCAAACTATCATAATGTCATTGTGCACTGGTTCTATAGTTTAGTACTAGTTTACTACTCCCTCCATTCCAAACTATAAGTTGTTTTAACTTTTTTGGTACATTGAATTTACTATGCATCTAGACATAACGTAGGCCTAGATACATACCAAATTTGACGTACCCAAAAGTCAAAGCGATTTATAATTTGGAACTGAGGGAGTACTTACTAGAGCTTTAACTATTTAAAACTTATACAGTTGAACTATATACATCATGGGTGGCAGGGAAAGTAGATAGGACGACTATACTACTAGATAGCCAACTAGCCACCTACTAATCGGACCTGATCGATGAGTAATCGCGGTTAGTAAGCTGATAACTAGGTTCGACTAGGCAGTTTGAAAACATTCGCTTCCATTTTCTCAACTTCAGAAGCATCTAAGCCGATCATACAACTAATATAATAATCATTCAATTATTGCCCATCCAATTCATACGAATCCACCTAAACTCAATACGGCAACCCAACAGAACCACCACCCGAATGAAATTATCTAAAACTGAAATCGCTTTACTCCCCAATTGCAAATACAATAACAAATACAATTTACAGAGGGAGGAACAAGCATGATTCCTGACCTGGAGGTCGTCGATTAGGTACTGGTGCTTCATGGAGAGGTCCATGGCCCGCTTGAGGCGCTGGTTGCGGGCGTCCACTACCTCCCGCGGCAGCCGCGCCAGCGCCTCCTTGATGTCCAGGTCATGGTACGGGTCATACAGGTCGTCGTACCGGAGCCCTGCGCCGCCGACAACAACAAGGAAACCGATCAGGACCGCTGGCGAACCTCGCTAGCCGGCAGCCTCGGCCGACTGACTGGATTAGCCGGGAGGAGGAGGAGGGAACGAACTGTATTTGCGGAGGCGGGACGCGACGGCGTTCCGGTGGAGGCGCGCGAGCGGGTTCCGCCGCGGGTTCACGAACCACGCCGACAGCTTGGAGAGCATCTCCGCGAGCTTCTAGAAGGTTCGCGGCCCCATTTATCCAAGTAGTGAAAGCCTTATATTTTTTGAAACATTTTGCCCTGACTCTGTTCAAATAGATACTGACATCAAATGGAGCCGTGTTGCTCGTCAACTCCCTTCCTGTACAACCCTTGCTCTCACCGGTCAAAACATATATACAATTTATTTGCACAGAAAAGACGAATTCAACATTGCTGATTGATTTCTGAAAAACGGAGCTCTGACAGACGGCTTTGGACAATTGCTCATCTCTGACGCTGCAGACTACTGTATTTCTGAATTCTGATCAAGCATGCGTGGTGCTTCAGCCTCAGCTGCCTTCCAGCGGCTCCGGGGCCGAGATGAAGATCTGAGCGATGGCCTCAAGCGCAGAGACGTCCCAGCTCTCAGAGTGCCGAGTCACCTGACCAAATACGATCCAAATATAGGAATATTTGAAATCCCCATCAGACGTAAAGGAGCAAGGAGGCATGTAATTTTGCACGGTTTGGATTTCCCGACGGCTACCTTGAAATCTTCATTCAGATCATATGTTGTGTTCCCTCTGATCGCGATCAGGGGCCTCCATGGAAGCCTTAAATATGTCCTGAAAAAGATTATTCTGTTCGGTTTAGAAAAGAAAATTTACGTGGTATATCCTTTGAAGCTTACATAAGCACCTCAGTTTCCATGTTGCTTTGACGAACTTCGTTTCAACCCTCAAACCCTGTGAGATTAGATATGAAAGGGCATTTTCAGAAGAACTAAAAGCTTGAGTAAGGATCATATGCTCGTACTTTTTTTTTCTCAGATAACAGTATTAACTAAAAAAATGTCCGATCCAGCTAGGAGATTACTGCAAACAAATCACTGACTTCCAGTCAACAGATGGTGGCTACCTTCTCAATGCTCTCTAGTTCAAGCGAAGGGCTGTCGAAGAACGGCACCAGCAGGTCCAGATTCTGAGAGTACCTAGAGAGTCCTACGAGGAGCAAGAACACACTACTTGTCACAAATTCCTCACCTCTTTTTTCAGACAGTACAAGTTAACTATCTTCATCATCGACAAGAGAAACGTTGCATTACACACCGCGGAACTTTATCGTCGGATCCTCAAACAAGCAGTCTTCGGTGTATATTCCCGGAGTGAAATCCCCTGCAATAGTTGATTACCATTTCCTTGGCATAGTTCTTTGAATAATCCAGATCATATTGAATGTGCATGCATCAATGTCACAGTTCTGTCAGTGTCAGGTTCAGCAGCTCCTCAATCTTGCAGCCGCCATGACCATGATCCAAACAATGAAACAATCCCTGATGAAAAGAACGCAGCAAGGTGCAAGAAGCCCGTACCGGTGAGGAAGTAGGCGCGCCGGTAATCTTCTTGGAGCACGGCGAGCACGTCGTCGACGCTGCCGCAAGACGGCGGAACCGGATCGTCGCCCTGCTGGGTAGCACCATCCCTGCACAGCCGAGCCAAGAGCGAGCGCTCACAGAAGCCAAATTCCAGAGCGGATGATGGGCTTCAATCTTGATAAGTGAGAGGCTAGGCTACCTGATGTTCTTGTTTGGGGAAAGGGCTCTGAGGAGCTCGGTGACGGCGCTGACGGCCGCCCTGACCACCGGCGGCGCGTCCGGCGCGGCTCGGACGACGCCCGTGAGGCGCCGGTGGCGACAACGCCTCCGCCCCTGCAGCAAGACGTGCGGGGCGGAGACGGGCTGGAGGGCTCCGCCGTCGCGCCATAGGTGGCTGCGCGATGGCCGGGCCAGGGACGGCCCGGCGGCTGCGCTTGGCGTCATCAGCCGCTAACCGCTGTTCGCTCTTGCTCAGGGAAACACAGACCGCAGGAGCTCGCACGCTCTCGTGGCCATCAGAAGCCAGCAGGTCGTGGGCCTTCAGAGGGACACGCTCTGGCCGCCCACTGTCACTCGCTGACTCGCTGCCTCCACTCGTCGCCGGCCACGGCGGAGGGCAACGCTGGAGACTCACCGGTTTCGGTTTCCAGCACAGCGGCCACCCGCCCGGCTTTCCATAAACCATAGTTCAAACTTCAAATGTGCATGGCCTAACAACGAAAATATTTTTCATTTGAAACGAAAAAGTTAGGAGGAGAGCTCGAGCAGATAACATGATGTTTGTATATTCTGTAAAAAAACCCACATGGACAAAATGAATTAAGATCACTGGTAAAATGTTCCAGCAATTGACCCCGGATCATTGCTTGCTATATTTCCTTGCAAGACGCAAGAACAGTGTGTGCTATATGTATCATATCATCAATCAATCGTCCCAATGACCAATCGAGTTCCAGCTCAACTTACACACTGCCTGATGTAATCCCGTATGCCACCTAGACACCCTGCTTTTCGAATTCAGGGATAGGAAACGCCTGCAGGGGCAGATCTAATGCTCAAATTGGATATACAGGAGGTCGCCGCGGGAATCGCCAGCACCCTGAAGCGAGAAAAAGACATGATTTGGCCATTCCAGCATGTGTGGTTGGAAAGGTTAAACTTGTCTGCAGGGGTGGTTGTTCAGCTAGTCTGCAGGACTTGAACGTTCCCCAACGCCTTCTCGCTGTCGTTGATGACTAGCTTTTTTCGCAGGGCCAGCAGCTCCTCTCCTGCGCCGCAGATGTAGGCCGCTGTTCGCCTGCCAGAGAGAGTTGCTCCTTCCATGCTGTCAATGTAGTCCTGTATGTGCAGCACAAATAAGATCAATCTATGCTTCAGTTATCATGTCCTAGAGATGTTTACATGTTGCAACATAGGAGGAAAACAAATCCAAGGTGTTCAGACACCGTAGAATTGAAATGGTTATTTCTGATGGTTTTCTAAGCCATTGACTAAAATAAATCCAAGCTGTTCAAGCATTATCTGATGGTTTTCTGAGTTATTGATTTCTGTTGATGGCTGCAACTAGGTCAATGTTTTGGATGTACAATACCTGTTTCGTGTAAGATCCAGAGAGGAAGAAGTTTTTAACGGGTGTCTTCTGATCAGGTCTGAATGGGTCATTTCCAGGAGCCTCACGGTACAACGATTGTCCAATCTTAACCACACTGGACCATGTAACTTCCAAGCCCCGGGAAGATGGGAACAATTCTACAACCTGTGGAAATCATATAATGTTTTGTCACTGAGGTGGGCTTTGGAAGAATATATACAAAAAAAAAACATAAGCAGAAGAAATCTCTCTTTTTTAAGTGCTTTTAAATGAGGTCTTGCTTAGTTGTGTAAATGGAATAGCAGAAAATTGACCAAAACAGAAGCTATTTACAAACCTACCTGCTTTTGAACCTTACTAATGATCTCCTCATTTGGCAATGGCATGTATGGATCCCCAGGAGTCAGCACAGCTCTGCAGATGAATTAAGCGCGGAAGGTGAATACATTTGCAGAGCGAGAAATCAATTTGATACTTGAAAGAAAAAAGTAGACTTACTGGATCAGGGAACCTTGTCCTTCAATGTAGTAATCAGCAGGAGATGAGAGAGCAAGGTCTGAAAAACAGGAGAAATCCGCATCCGCCGTGTACAAAAGATTATCCAACCCAACCGCCCTCTGCAGTTGTCTACATCAAATATAAGAATAAATATCAATGAGCATGCATGGAGGAATGCAATTTGCATTCGCACAAAAATCTTTTTGCAGAAACAGAAGTAATCTTCATCGAAGCTTACATTATGGGTGTGCATTTAAATTTGTCAGATCTAAATCAAATAAGTAACAAAATTATAAAAAAAATTGGATACTTCAGCTACCTTGATTTCTCCAAATCTTGAAGTTCAGTGACCCATCCATTGTAGCGAAGCTGAACAGTGACAACAGGGACACCATCTAACTTGTAGATATTATCAAACATTTCCCATTCCCTCCATTCTGATGGAAGTAGTCTTTTGATACCCGGGACATCACAAGCTGTGAGGTTAGAAACACCAAGTTAAGTTTGTATGGTTGGACATGCTAGTAAAAGAAGAAAAAGGAGACAAGGAAAAAAAAAGAACCTGCGACATATGCATCAGCTTTCATTATCTCTCTACTTGTAGCCTAAAAATGTCCAAATGGGTGAAATTTTAGTAATTAAAATATAAAGAACAGTTAAGGCTGCATAATCGTGCAAAGCAGAGCAGTGATACACTGATAAGAAAGCTTACCTTGGTGAGGAGAAGGCCTTTAACATAGGTCTCTCCATTAGGTGATTTATCATACAGAACCTCTCTGCATCCCCACCTTAAGTGAAACCTGAAGGATTTGTCATATGATGTAAGCCTTCAATTCTACAGCAGTAAATAGAAATTTCACAAGAAAAACTTGGTCTCTGTCACCATACCTACCACCCCTGTCTGTTATATACTTCTTTATTGGGCCACTTAAGTAAACATCAGGTGAACCCTTTAGCATGCGTAACAGGGATGCCTCTGTCTTTGTGGCAAACAAGGTGAAAATGGTAAGCATGCAACGTGCACTGATATTATCACAGTCAATGAAACCCAAAGCATAAGCAACAGGATCCCACATTCTTGTGATGCTCTCCCGAGTACCACCTTTGGACATGAACCAATCACTGAAACTTACCTGAAATAGATTAAATTTAAATTGACAAGTGTTTGAGAAAAAAATAAATTGACAAAAAAGTTTAGTAATCAGTGACTTAGAATGAAACACACTTTGAAAAGATACTGACTACTGCAAATGAATGCCCTAGATGCACACTCATAATGAATCTGAAATAAAAGCAAGGGATACTTACATCATCCAAGCCCCGCACTTGCTGCAATGCACCATCCGGATCAACCAGAGCCCGAACAACTGGGCTAAGGGCAAGAGCAACTGCATTTCTTGCTTTATCATAAACCTGCAAAACTAATTTAAATATTAAAGATTAACGCATGTTATTATGTTCTCAAATAGCACGTGGTTAATTAAAGATATTGACAATGACAAAACTTCAACCCTTATTTCGAGCCCAGAATCTTTTACACTGATGAGTTCTCACACAAAAGATTATCCATTCGGTCACACATATTAAAGGGAAAAGGAATGACAGTAATGTCCATAGGAAAGGAACTTAGAAGCAAAGGTTTGCAATTTAGATTTTAAGAAAAGACGCATACCTAAATATTAGGTACAAACTAAACCATCACTCAGTGAAAATATGACAATCATGAACGAGAATTGCAAACATAAATTGTTCGCAACGATTGGCATCTAGGGACCTATGTGAATTCGTCAATAGATTGCTCAGCCCTTAGAACAGCATAAAGGAGTAAAGTATTTTATTGTGAAAATTTGTACTATTACTCAAAATTATCAGAACCTGCAATGTATCTCGCATGCAATAGTTCAAATGCAAATATGATGGAATATAACAGTACTCCAAAAAATATTCACAAACCAATTAAGCTGACAGGGAAGAACCACTTCAAAAAGTTGATGGTGTATGGATGGAAAGGTATGGAATACAGATGGAGTTCAAAGAGCACGCCACTAAATGTGTCAGCAAGAAACAATATGCTTTAGTTAACAAATTGCAGCTTGAAATAATCAGCATGGCTCGAAACATTTAAGTATGATATATTGTTAAAGCTCAAGGTGAAATTTACAACATATAGGGAAGTGTGGAATTGAACAAAGCTCAGAAACAAACTGAAGGCTAAAATAATGTCATGAGTTGAGATTCTCCTTTAGAGTTATAGTAGTCCTAAATTATGAGTTTACCTTGAGCTGATTAGTTCTTAGGAATGCTTGAATGCCATGTAATGGAGCTCCCACCAGGGAACCGAAAATCAAGTTCTGTATAGCAGGGGAAAACAATATGAAAATTTACATAAATACGTTACAAAATATATAAAGAAGTATGATACAGTTATTTCAGCCAACTTCCAAAGTGGGCAATGTGGCACACAATGTCATGTAGCTGCTGTCTTAATTCAAGATGAATATTATGCAGGACTAAGTAAATAGTTCAGCACTGCAGGCAACACAAGCATTCTTGTTTCTCAGAAAATACAAATGGATTCCTTAAAACAATATGCAACAACAATATATTATTTGCACATAGTCAACTTGAATACTAGTGATTCATGTTCAACACATTGGAAGTTATGCACTTTTCTACTCTATGATGGGTACAGAACTCCAGAAGTAATAACAAATAAATAACTTTAATATTCCAGCATAAGAGAATTGCTACACACAAAAATGGATGTGTATAGGGTAGTGAACCTACCACCAATCACGCCCCCTCTATTTACAAAAGTATGGGTGTGTTCCTTCACCAGCAGATTATTATCAGCGCCAACCTGAAATTCAACAAGGTTTAATTTATCGCTGTTAGATCTGGCCAACAGGGCAGTAATACCAGTGCTCAACAAGGCACCAAATTGTTTGGTATTTTGGTTCATATGGACAAATTGCCTAGCACGTTTCTCACTGTAAGTTTACTTCACTCTAGGAGGTCCAAAGACATCCAATTCCAAAATTTCTTGTATTAAAACTAATTCAGATTTTTCATGACATAATGTATACCAACCATCTTGATAACTAAGTAAGGAAGAATTTCAGTATGCTTCCAGTGAGCTTAATGTACAAGGGCTTTTACCTTCTTCATGAGGCGGAAGAGGTTGCTGTAACACCCGAAGAACACGTGCAGCCCCATCTCGATATGGTTTCCTCGCTTATCGACAAAGGAGCCAACCTTACCACCGATAAACGGACGGGACTCGTACAAATCAACCTGTAAGGCAGACCATGCCCAGCCCAACCAGGGTGATTATAAAGAACTAAGATTATTAGAAAGCAATGATTTTCCTGCATAAGAAAACATTTAGCTCTGCTGAAGACAACAAATCGGCTAACCTCATGGCCCTGGTCCAAGAGCTCAACGGCGGTTGACATGCCGGCAAGGCCTGCCCCTATGATGGCCACCTTGAGCTTTGGACCCCTGTAGTGCTCTGGCTCAGGTGGGAATAACCCTTTGGGAGCTGCCACACATTGAAATAGTTCTCGTTTCAGCAATTTCCTTTTGCAGTCAGTATGGCATTTGAACCTAAAGTTCTTTAAATGAAACAGAACTGACAGAACAAACGTAGAAATTCCGAGCAATCCACCCAGACTCTAAACCCTTTGGTCACAAAAGAAAACATTTCTGACACAACTTTGATAACTGCTTTCTGCTATAATATACTTTTATAAAAGTCACTGCATAACTTGCAATATCATGACAGAACTTTTCAGAAAAAAAAATCCTAATGACATGGATAGCCAAAGTTAAGCATAAAGTTTGACTCGTGGCACCCAAAAATACGAACTTTCTACGGCCGGAGGGAGCACTGAAACTAGAGTGTGTGAATTGCACAAGGATTAACAGTTCCAGAACCCACTTTCAGGCTTTCAGCTCCCACCTGCCCCGCCCCCAGGAGAGCAGAGGAGGGAGATTATGACGGACCAATCAAGAGGAGGAAGGATCCCGTTGCTCACCGTTGACACCCATGTCGGAGACGTTGCTGTCGAGCGAGCAGCGGACGGCCGAGGCCCGGCGCAGGCGGCAGCAGCCCCGTCCCTGGCCGCGCCCGCCGCCGGGACACGAGTGCTGGGGCCAGCGTGGAGGTGGCGGCCACGGAGGCCATGGCGCGGCAGCTCCGAATGGCTAGCACTCGGCAGCGGCGGGGCGGTGGTGGTGGGAATGGGTGGCGGCAGCAGCCGTGGTCGGGACAATTTGTGCGAGGGCCGGAGTGGCGGAGTTGGAGGGGGGAAGCTGGGAGGGGATGGGGGGCGAAGATGCCGTCGCGCAGGGATTTGTCGTGGGCGTCGTGGCAACACCAGGCCGCACCAATGGTGGTGAATACAATACACCACGTTGCAAGCAGGCAAACGGCACTCCCTCCCTACCATTTCTGCTACGTGCACAACGGCAATCCCCACTATTGTACTTTAATGGCATTTTCTTTTGTGCCTCTTAATATAGGAGCTGTTTGGTGCAGCAACTGTGAGTAGAAGCGCTTTTTTTGATAAACTGTATAAAAAAAAGAAAGCCTGATTGATCTAGTTTCTACATTGGAGTATAGCTCTGTTCGACTTACCCTATATTCGGCTTGTTCGGCTTATTTTTTTAGCCGGAACAGTATTTTTCTCTCACAACAATTCAGCCAAAACAGTGTTTTCAGCCAGTTTCAGCTAAGTTTCAGACCAGCGAACGGGACCTATAAATAAGAGTTTTTTAGGAGAATCATGGCAAAAAAAAAACTTGTCACTTGGCTTCTCGTTTTAGCTTATTTTTATCATAAACAGCTTATAAGTTGTAGCAAACAAGTCCATAGAGTTTTTATTGTGCGTGTGTTATGATTAGTCATTAGGATAATCGTCAAGATGTTATGTATGATAAATATGTGCTCATATCCTAAGCCAATTAATACATGATGAGTTTGCATTAGAACATTTACCGTCTACAGAGACCATATTAGACACGTAGAAGATATTGAAAGCATGCAACTTTAGCATTTTTTTAAGTATGTTTTATGACAGATAAACTCGTGATATGTAACTGGATGTATAGATAGGTACCGCTAAAAAAGTCATTAGCATGATGGAGATAAACGTTCTTCCTGCGGTCCTGTTATAACATTGAAGATCTTAAAAAACAAAGGTGTAGACAAGAGCTGCAAGATCGTGCATTTTTGCATATTGGGGAAACCTCTCCGTGTGGCCGTAGAAGATGAAGATGAATAAAGAAACGACGCGGCAGTTCATAGAGATTTGGGCGGTAGTGCTCCTTATCGTCTTCCTCTGCCGTTGTGGGTGAAGCACCATGGTCGGCATCTAAACTTTTCCACGCCCAACACCCTTTCCACTAGGAAACCCAATATGTAATCACAATTTCGTCCATAAGGAAAATGAATAATCATCATTATACTCTGTATTATTACAACTTTCCCTTATCACAAAAATGGGTGTTCATAATCTCTCTCTATATAGGCATCACAAAGAAAAGTTGTTCCACTACTATGAATGCAATATTGTACAATACAATTAGGACGCGTTTAGTAGAGCTCTAGCTATAACCAAAATATCGCGTCCTAATTGTAAAAGTATAACCAAAATGTATGGTAGAGTTGAAGCTATTTTGGAAAAAAAATGTCTCTTGAATAATTCTCATGTCTTGTCATGAATGGCTAAGAGAGAACAAATGTCTAAGATACCCCTAGCTATTTGACTTGTCGTGGCAATTAAACTGTATGTTTGCATATGGTTTTATATTTGAATGCATATGAAAAAGATAATATGAATTATTAGCAAACAATTGTATGGTAGAGGCTAGGACCCTTTTCATTAGCTTAATGAAATATTTCCTTTTTTCTAAAAAAAAGCAAGCAATAACTAGTGCCTTGTTTATATAGTAGGGTCATGATCCACGGGCGTTAGACCATCATGTTTTAACTAGGCCTTACAAAATGCCGAGATATCAGATATGCCATGTCAGATGGGACATAATAGAGAGGTGTAGTCTTTTATTTTATTTTGAATGTGCCAGGAGCATAACCAAATTTATAGAAAACATCAAGAAGAGCGATACAATCAAAGCAAAATTGTACTTGGGACGATGAGCCCCCTAGCTTCATTCTTGATTTCCTAGCAAATGATGTAACTATCCTAAATAAATAAAGTATGCCATATTGTTTCAAAAAAACATCAACAATATTTGTGACACCAAATAAACATATTATGGAAATATATTTCAAAGTGTATCTAAAAACAATAGTTTGATGTCATAATTTTTTGTGCTCTGTCCACTAAATTCGGTCAAGCCGGCTTAAGTATAAATTAAGTTATTTAGGAGTGGAGGAAATAACAAGCACAATTAAATCAATCCTTGTAGTGTAGTTTGTTGAAAACTGTTATCTCCTATATACCTAAATAGGAGATCCCCACTCGCATATTTTCTATCTTAGGAAGCCACGTCACCTAAGTGGGCCCACACCATCCTTTATTTGAGAACAGAAGACCACCGCCCACCGCCCTGTTCTCCTTCCCCGCAGCAATTCCTGTGCCACCGTGCCTCTGCCTCTTCTCCTTCCCTCTGCGTCTTCTCTCCTCCCCACCATTAGGGGCGGATCTACAGGGGGGCTCTAGCCCCCCCACAGTTGGTGCATCAATGGAAAAAATGGGGAGGGTGAGGGAGAAGAAGAGGTGGAGGAAAGAAGAAAAATAGAGAGGAAGAAGAAGAGACCAGCCTCCCTTCAATCCTGTTCTGCATCGCCCACCATCCCTCCACTTTCCTAACCTACCATCCCTCCCCTACGTCATTCATTCAATCCAATCAAATTATGCGCAAGAAATTGCTTCAGTAGCCGCCACTGCCTTCACGTAGACTCATTGAACATTGAAAATCCATCTATAAATCCAATTAAGCAATCTGTCTTCTTAGTCAGGGTGGGAGAGATGCGAAGACACCCACCTTCCATGTTGTGCGCCTTGCCGAAGAGGTCGACCGACAGGACGCCGGCCAGCCAAAGCGTCCACATGCTGCATCCACTCGGATTAGGGCTGAGAGCTGCTAGCCGTCAACAGCACCTGGTAGTACCGCAAGGGGAAGGAGCTCTTGTGCAGCACGGCGGAGGTATCGGTCCACAGCGTCGTGGAACCCCATTGATGGCGGAGAAGATGGCGTCGGTCTTGGAGTTGGAGTTCTACAGCTACCACGATGGTTGCGGGCGATGGAGATAACACTGTCGGCAGTCTTTGCCAGCGGCACCATAGCTAGGAAGTCATATCACATGGCAGCCTCCACCTGCACCACCACAACCAGGAAGCCGTATCCCAATTCCCATGATGGCTGGCGTGTACCCGAGGTAGCCAGGCAGGCAACGATGGCTACGACGGACTTGATTCCTCCGGCCACAATGGTTGCGGCGGGCTACGGCATACTCATCGAGTCGTCGGTCATCAGTCATCTCTACCATTACCCTCTGCTCACGTCATTTCTAAATGGGTTATTTGGATCGGTACCATTACAATTCTCAGAACTTTGAGATATACCATTAAAATTCATCTATTTTAAGATCTACCATTATAATTCATCGTTTCACTGAGTTTCGTCATTTTCTACGTCTTCCAGCTGCTTGGGCCCACTGGCAGTTGTATGCGCACTATTCTCTTTTCTGTATGGACGATTTTGCCCCCATCCAAAGATGAAAGAGCCCTGCGCTGCGCCCATGGCCACATCTCTTAGTCCCTTCTCCTCCTCACGCTCACTCTATCTCTCACTCTCTTGTCCTCCCGACGCGGCGATGGTGGGGGAATCTTAACCCTCGCCACCGGCATCCTAGAGCCCACGCCCGCGCTCGAGTCAGCTGCCGCCGTCGGCCAACTCCACTGCCGCCCACACCCGAGCTATCCTCCTAGATCCTAGACGATTGGAGCCTCTCCAGTGACCTCATGATGGTGTTCCATTGAGCGCAATGGCTGACCCCGCGGACATGGAGCACGGCGAGGAGAGGTATGGATCTCCAACCTTCAAACTCTTGAGTCTGAGTAGCAATGCGAGTAGGTCGAGGAATTGCACTGACCCTAGTGTATTTATTTGTGAATTGTTTGTTTGCTGCTAGGGTTCGGTTGTTCTCCTTAGAGATTAAAGTTAAAGGTTTCTGTACTACATACAGTAATGGTAGAAAAGCTTACACGAAGGGTAGTGTGATTAAATGGGATGTGGAGGTAGGATCGTTCACTTTTGAGTTGCTGATGCAAAGCTTGACCAATCAGTTCAAATGGCCCCCTACCTAGAGTCCTTGTGTGTGGTTCTTTGACAAAAGGATGTGTGAAGACATCAGACTAGTTAATGACTTCTAGCTGAGTGATGTGTTTGAAATGTATAAGGATCAGATGCATTGCCAACTTGTTGTAGGAGTTTTTGAAAGAAAAGTTGCAAATGTTGATGAGTTTGCTACCATAGAGCCTCTTTGTGTGATTCCTCCTGTTGAGCATGAGAATCCTAGTCCAAATCCTAAAAGGTATGAGAATCCTATTCTAGATCCTAATGAGCAGCCTAATCCTCCTGTTAGCCCTGCTACCAAGCCTACTATTGAGCCAGATGAAGGACCAGAGTATCCTTTAGAGCCTGAACTAGAGCCTGATAGAGAGCCAGACATGTTTGATAATGAGGAGTATGTGGGTGTCGATGATGAGGGAATGTACATGCCAGTACCTCCTCATCAGTACACTAACAATGCATAGGCTACTAACAGTTCTCACCCACAACCATGTGCTAATGCTGATGCAAATGATTGTGGTGCTATTGAAGGAGGTGTTCCTCTTGAGGTAGAGATTGATGATGTAGATCCACAGGAGGTCCATGTGATTCATGATCTAGAAAACCCCAAGATTGTGAAAGGAGGGCTATTTCCTGATATTGTTGCATTCAGGAAGACAATTAGGCATTATGTAGTGAAGACATGCTTTGAGTTTGCTGGTCTGCAAACTGACCCTACTAGATTTATTGCCAAGTGTAAAGCAGAGGGATGTCCTTGGCGTATACATGCTTCTAGAAATTCTTATGGCAAGACAATAGAGGTAAATTTGTCATTACTGTTGGAGTTGTTTATTAAATTTGTTATTTATGCAACTAATGTCCTATTGCATTTGTTTGTGTAGATCAAAAGGCTACCTTTTGAACACAACTGTCCTACCACAAACTCAGAGAAGGGAAGATGGCCACCCTAAGGTTGGTGTGCAGATAGGTTGGTAGACTGGCTGAAGAAGAATCCAACCAAAGGTGCAACTGAGTGCAGGGACAAATTAGAGGGTGACTATGGCATTAAGTTGAAATACTTCCAAGGCATGGTCAGGTATGAAGGTAGCTTTAGAGCAGATCCATGGTAAATATGAGGAGAGTTTTCAGTTGCTTTTCAATTGGAAAGCTCAAATTGAGAAAGTATCCCCTGGTAGCTTAGTAGAGATAGAGTTAGAGAAGATTGGCACCAAAAATAGATTCAAGAGGATGTTTGTTGCTCTTAGACCATGTGTGGATGGATTCTTATCTGGTTGTAGACCTTTTATTGGGGTAGATGCTTCCTGTTTGCATGGTAAATACAGGGGTCAGTTAGCTTCAGCTACTGGTGTGGATGGACACAATTGGTTGTACCATATAGCTTATGCAATTTTCGAGTCAGAAACTGAAGATAATTGGAAATGGTTTCTATAGCAGCTACATAAGGTTGTAGGAGATGTTCCAAATCTGGTTATATTTATAGATGCATGTAAAGGACTAGAGACTGCTAGTGGGGTCTATCTTCCCACAAGCTAAAAATAGGGAGTGCATGAGGCATTTGTATCAGAATTTTTTGAAGAAGTATTCTGGTGAGGTGTTCACTGATCACTTGTACCCTGCAGCTAGAAGCTACACACAAGGGCTATTTTCAGTGGCACATGAAGAAATTTTTTGAGTTTGCACCTGAAGCCATTGAGTACCTTGAGGAGCACCACAACAGGATCTGGTACAGGT
Organism: Miscanthus floridulus; assembly: GCF_019320115.1. Lineage (NCBI taxonomy): Eukaryota > Viridiplantae > Streptophyta > Magnoliopsida > Poales > Poaceae > Miscanthus > Miscanthus floridulus. The sequence goes on from NW_027098241.1 coordinate 28,567, forward strand.
GTGCATTTTCAGAAAACTAGCAAGTGTGACTACTTGACAAATAATGTTTCAGAGAGCTTCAATGCATAAATAAAGAAGTTCAAAGGTCTGCTACTACATGAATTAGTTGACAGAATTCAGAGAGCTGATCATGGAGAAGAGATACACTAGGAAGATGCTTGCTAGGCAGTGGACAGATGGAATACTCCCAAATGTGATGAAGGAGCTCAACTTGATCAGCAATAACCTCAAAGTGGTCAAGGTATCAGTTAGTGATGTTGATATCGCAGAAGTGACCATCTTGGATGAGTGGAACAATCAGAAAAGACAAACAGTTGACTTGCTAGAACCATAAATGCTCCTATAGGCAGTGGCAGTTGACAGGGAAGCCCTGCAAACATGCTTTGGCATGGATCCTATCCAACAGAGGGGTGAAAATTGAAGATTTTGTCCATGAGTATTACTCAGTGGCTAGGTTCAAGGCAACCTATGAGGACAGAATTGAAACCTATCACAGATAGGTCACAATGGCCTGTTGTGGAACTTGGATTCAAAGTGTTTCCACCGTTGCTAGGCAGAGGAGCAGGAAGACCAAAGGTTCAAAGGTATAGAGGTTGCTTGGAGAAAAGGGCATCCAAAAAGAAGGTCAAATGTAGGAGATGTGGAGATTTTGGCCACTTTTTCAAAAACTTGCAAAGAGGCAGAGATTGGAGAAGATGGTGAGAGAGCTCCACCAAGGAACAAGGCTAACAAAAGGTATGTTTCTGTGCACTAAATCCATCTCATTATTTTTCACTTCACAATATGTAATGCCACCTTTAAAATGTAGGAAACAAGCTCCAATAAATGTAGCTGGTCCCTCCCAAGGCAAGAAACAGAAAGTTCAGAAGAAGAAGAAGGACACACCAAAGAAGAAGAAGACACCCGTCAAGAAGAAGCTCAAGAAGGCAACATCCAACCCACCTACTACTATTGTTAGTAGCCTTAGGAGGCTAGTCTATGAAGACTAGAGCTTGTCAAGAGCTTATGATATGCTTTTGTAATAAAAGGAGAACTTGTATGCTGCTACTGGTATGCTTTTGTAAGATCAACAGTTGAACCTTGTTGTAGTTTATGATATGCTTTTGTGTAACATTGTAGTTGGATTCCTAGAACCTTGTAGTTAGAATGCTGGAACCTTGTATGGTTGTGAACCTGGTATGCTAGAACCTTGTATGGTTGTAAGATCAGCAGTTGAACCTGGTATGCTGCTACTGGTATGATGTTATGTTGATTTAAGTGTTGAACCTTGATTTAAGTGTTAGAATCCTAGAACCTTGTAGTTGGGTTTAAGTGTTGAACTGCGCTTGGTACTGAGTCCTGTGCTACTGGTTTAAGTGTTGGCATTCCTCTTTGCCACAGGTCACTTGCAGCAGCAAGGTTCAAGCAGATCATTATTTGCTGAACTGGGAAACAACTGTAGTGCCTCCCTAGTGGGGCAACTGGAAACATGATCATTGTTTGAGCACCTGATGTGTACATGATTGTTATCAGCACAAGTTGATCTGAATGCTTGAGTAGCTAGTGAGTGAGCTGTTGCATCGAGTCTTCTGTTTATCTTTGCCACCTTCCAATTCATGGTAGAAGACGTGTTCAGAAATTTCTACGTGTGTGGTTTGATGTCCCTAATGGGGTGGGTCTAAGTGATTTGATCCATTGAAGAAGCGTACCATCTGTTGATTATCAGTAAGGAAGCAGACATCTTGGATCTGCATCCGCCATAATGACTGAGTTAGCAGTAGCAATTGCTTTGATGTGAATCATTAGTTTTCTCCTAGGTTCCAGGATGAAAACACCAAGGTCGGCTTTCCTCGTGTGCTGATTAGCTTGATCAGGGGCAATTGTTGCATCGGTGTAGAGCTTAGTGTAACCTCCATAATGCATTGTTACACTTGTTACATCTCTACATGTAAGATCTGTACCCATACATCAACAATTTGATATGTAGTCTGTAACCAACATTGACATTTATTCATTTTTGTTAACAGTTACATCTAAAGCTGTTGAACACTAAAAAGATGAACACAAGCTTTGCTCAAACATGGCAACCACAGATCAAGTTAAGCTACCACAGATCAAGTTGAGCTCACTGGAAGCTAACCATAGATTTGTAACTTAATTAGAAGGTTTGGACCTCATCAGTACAGAAAAGAAACAGGGAGCCACAGCTCCAACACAACCACCCCACACTTACATTAGCTAACTAACACACATTCTAGCTGTTCACTTCTACATGACAGCAACAACAAATGCACCAATCAGGACACCTACAAAGCCAAAAAAACGGGCGATACAACTGAACAATGAAGCACAATATGGCATTTCTTCGTGTCCAGCTCAGGCTTCGGCTCAGCAGGTTGGACCTTTAGTTTCCACAGATCATCTACAACACTATCCACAGTTTGCTTCAACTCTTGCAATTCTTCCTTCAACTCGGCATAACAGTCAGCTGATGTCTCCTTACCAGTCTGCAACCGGCGTTCCTTTGCTTCCAAGGCCTCAATCTGCAACTTAGAGCAGATGAAGCCACGGGTAGTATGATCACCCTGCACACAGAAAAGCATCAATCAGAGTAGCATCAAGAGACACAGTAAGGTCAACAATGTCAAGAATCCTAACCTTAATGTTGTACGGGCACGTGAGAAACCACTGACCCTTTGTCGCCGGCTGCTTGCTCTGGATCCGGACCAAAGGAACATGGCAATAAGGGCACTCCCTTCTGCCGCTACCCGTCGCGCTCGAGCTCGTCAAAGGTACCTTCATCGGGCTTTCAGTCCACTGCCCGACCATGGCTTCAAAAGTTAGGCGCAGCCACGGAGCAGAGCCTACAGACCAAGAGATGGGGCCACAGGAGGACAGCTCGGGCGCGGACGGCAGTGGAGTTGCCCGGCGGTGGCGGCTGACTCGGGCGCGGGCTCCAGGACGCCGACGGTTAGGGTTAGGGTTCCCCCGCCATCACCGCGTCGGGAGGACGAGAGAGTGAGAGACAGTGAGAGCGAGGAGGAGAAGGGACTGCGAGATAGGGCCACGGGCGCAGCGCAGGGCTCTTTCATCTTCGAACGGGGGCAAAATCATCCATACAGGAAAAAAGAACGGTGCACATACGACTGCCATTGGGCCCAAGCATCTGGAAGACGTAGAAAATGACGGAACTCAGTGAAACGATGAATTATAATGATAGATCTCAAAATAGATAAATTTTAATGGTACATCTCAAAGTTCTGATAATTGTAATGATACCGATCCAAATAACCCTTTCTATATTTAAGCGCCTCCTATATTTCTCCAGTCCGTATGGTTAATGTCTGCAATTTGTCAGATCATGATTTGGCGATTGCGCTGTTGTGCTCGACGATTTGCAAGCAAGGGCATTTCTGCAGAGTCGGTGATTCGTTGGTCTCTAGGTACACAAACTGTCATCTCATTTTACGTTATGCATAACCGTAAGCACCTATTCTAATTCAATTAGTGTACGTCACATCACACATACAAGGACAGTATTTCCACAAGGCCCATGTATCATGATTCATGAATGAAGATACAACATCATATCCCATCTGATTATTTGTATGCAACTGAGCTGAACATAAAATTAAATAGACATAGCTGGCTTGAGTACGCAGATTTAACCATTCAAATAATATTATTTTTTTCGGTCACCACATGCAGGACATCGTCTACAATGCATGCAGCCTTCTTACTGTATAAAATTAGCAATGTTGTTATTACGATAAGATGCCTCATCAGTACTTCTTTCACGATCCAGTGATATATATTCGTGAATATAACTTCTCTCCTTTTGAATGGATTCTATTTAGTTCTATACCGTACAAATAATTATTATATTTTTATTTCTATAGCAACTTTGAAATTTGTTGCACTCAGGGGGTGTTTGGTTGCCTCTCCTAAATTTTAGTCGCTGTCCCATCGAATATTTAGACACATGCATGGAGTATTAAATATAGACTAATTACATAGTTTACGACTAATTTGCGAGACGAATCTTTTGAGACTAATTAGTTCATGATTTGACAATGTTTTGTTATAGTAAACATGTGCTAATGACGGATTAATTAGGCTTAAAAAATTCGTCTTGCGGAGTACTAACGGATTATGTAATTTGTTTTTTATTAGTATTCGAACATCTCATGCAACATTCTCCCGACACACTTCTTAAATTTTAGTAGCTAGATCCAAACACCCCCCTAAGTCCTAACACTTCAATTCAAGTGCAGAAGAACTATCCACAGATCCTTCTACAAAACCTCCACAGTAACACGCGGGGTATCATCTAGTATTTTAAATGTGAAGAGGCCTTGCCATCTCAAGTTGTTAAGAGAAATTCAATATCCAAACAGCTAATAAATTCTCCATTGTTTTTCATTTGATACTTGAAAAATAATTCTTAAAAACTCCCCATTTCCTAAATCAAAAGAGTTATTTTGGAGACCAAGTAATTGGTATTATTCGAATAGGCAAGTATACTCGATGCTGCCGTGCACTTATAACACAACATTAAATGTGTACCTTTGATCACTACTCCTATTTTTATTTGAATATTTATGAAACAAACCTAAGCACACAAAAATTATGTGTTTAAACTAAACATTAAGAGCCTATTTGGATCCTTGGAGTTGAATTCAATCTAATAATTACAATTTAGACATAGACTAATTAAACTAATATAATTGTATATGGAATATATTTGTATATTTTATTCTTAAGCATACAAGAGACATATTTATATGTTGCATTTTTATTGTAGGGAGATGAGTTGAAGAATGTACTATAAGTTGAAGAATGAAACTATAGCATAGTGATCTATAGAATCCATTTCTATCTCCCACCCTATGAATTTGATATAGGTTTATTTGTGAGCATGTGAAAGTTATGGAATGCCAAATTCCAAACCAAATAGCCTAATTGTCGACAGAATATCGTCGGCAGTCTACCGAGGGGTATCCCGTGATGGTAGATTTGTCGGTGGGAATGCGCGTAATCAGGAACCAGATGGTGACAGGTTCGGACCGTCTGATCGACGTAATACCCTACGTCCTGTATCTTTGGTGTATTGTATTGAATACATGATGTATGGATCGTGGATCTAGATAGATTGTCTATGTATCTTGTCCGCTAGGGGACCCCGACCTCTCCTTATATACTCTTAAGAAGGTAGAGTTACAAGGAAAGTATCATATTTGGTACTATACAATGTCTTGCGGTGCACATCGAGCAGCGCCGTGCACGCCTTGATCTTGTGGGTTGGGCCACCTCTGATGATGCGGCCCATGTCTTGTCTTGAGGATACCAGAGGCCATACCCCCATAGCTAGTCCCCGAGCCTGACAGTAGGTGATGTAGTCACGTGGTGCTAGGGTCCGAAAATAAAAAACCAGCCGAGCAGGCAGCCAGTCCACAGGTGTAGCCTCGAGATAAGAAAATCGCACATTCACTGCAAAGTGAAGTGTGTCCACTTAGTCCCCGAGCATGCGCGTATCAAAACCCTAGACGTGCTGCCCAAGATTAGCACCCTGATCCGAACAGCATGGAGAAACTTTGATAGCACACTGACGAGACATAGCAAGATCCGAGCAGCAAGGGAGTCCCCGGCGTTACTGACGATGTCCGAGCACCGAAGAGCGAGGAGTCCCCAGCATCACTGGTGATGTCTGAGCACCGAGGAGCGAGAAGTCCTCGGCGTCGCTGGCGTTGTCCGAGCACCGAGGAGCGAGGAGTCCCCGACGTCGCTGGCGACGTCCAAGCACCAAGGAGCAAGGAGTCCCTGGCACCGCTGGTGATGTCTGAGTACCGAGGAATTCTCGATGCCGCTGGCGATATCCGAGCACCGAGGAGCGAGGAGTCACCGGCACCGCTGGCGATGTCCAAGTACCGAAGAGCGAGGAGTCCCCGGCATCGCTGGCGATGTTCGAGCACCGAGAAGCGAGGAGTCCCCGGCACCGTTGGCGTTGTCCGAGCACCGAAGAGCGAGGAGTCCCCGGTGTCGCTGGCGATGTCCGAGCACCGAGGAGCGAGGAGTCCCTGGCGTCGCTGGCGTTGTCCGAGCACCAAGGAGCGAGGAGTCCCCGGTGTCACTGGCGATGTCTGAGCACCGAGGAGCGAGGAGTCCCCGGCGTCGCTGGCGATGTCCGAGCACCGAGGAGCGAGGAGTCCCCGGTGTTGCTGGCGATGTTCGAGCACCGAGGAGCGAGGAGTCCCCGGTGCCGTTAGCGATGACTGAGCACCGAGGAGCGAGGAGTCCCCGGCGTCACTGGCGATGATCGAGCACCGAGGAGCGAGGAGTCCCCGACGTCACTGGTGATGATCGAGCACCGAGGAGCGAGGAGTCCCCGACGTCGCTGGCGATGACCGAGCACCGAGGAGCGAGGAGTCCTCGGCGTCACTGGCGATGTCTGAGCACCGAGGAGTCCCCGGCGTAGCTGGTGATGTCCGAGCACCGAGGAGTTCCCGGTGTCACTGGCGAGGTCCGAGCATCGAGGCGTCCCTAGCGTCGCTGGCGATGTCCGAGCACCGAGGAGCGAGGAGTTCCTGGCATAGCTAGCGATACCCGAGCACCGAGGAGGTTCCAGTGTAGGCGATGTCCGTACACCGAGGAGTCCCCGGCGTAGCTGGCGACGTGCGTGCGGTGAAATGTGCCCACTTAGTCCTCGAGCATGAAGAATCCGAGCGTGGAGGAGTAACCAGCATAGCCGGCGATGAAGCATGAGCGATGAACAGTCTAGTCAACTGGTCGGCGGCGAAGTGAGCGTTGAGTAGAAACGACCGGCGAACGGTCCGATCAACTGGTCGGCGATGAAGTCTATAAACATAGCGGTTCGACCAGTTGATCGATGGAGAAGTCTGAGCACCAGGTGATCTGATCACCTGGACTCTGATCCTGCAAAACAAATATGTAGAATGGGTAGTACATGATGTAAAAATAAACAAACTCTAGAGAAAAAATAGCGTATGTAGCTTGGTGATCAGTTGGTGCAAAGATGTATTTATACTTAATATAAACTACCTGAACAGTTAGTGTGTAGCTGAGTCTCCAGCCCTAGCTAGCCCGTTAACCATAATGCAGGGCACGGAGCCTATGCACGTGTAAAAAGAACAAAGCATCGCTAAGGAGCCGTTGCCGACCACCCGTAACGTAGAGGGCAGACGCTCGTGCACGTGTAGGGAGGAGCCGAAGACAGGGCCGTCTCTGGAGGCGTCCGAGCGTCAACAGGACTGTTTAGGGTTCGGAAAATCGTTTGGAGTGCAAATATGGAGAAAACAGTTTAGAGAAACATTATGGCGATATACGAAGATTGGAGAATATTTAAAAAAATATTAAAGTGTGACTTAGCTTTAGACAGAAAGTCTGGTTGGCGATGTATAGCGTTATCTAGTCGGCGTTGACGACGAGCACCTGACGGGCGGTGAGTTGTTGGTGAAGGCGACCTCGGAGGTGGTTCTGAGATCGGATCTGGTTTGCTGGAGACGTGAAGTTGAAAGGTCCTAATATGGCTAGAGGGGGGGTGAATAGCCTATTTAAAAATCTACAAATCAACTAGAGCAATTTGATTAGTATGACAAATAGCGTAATGCAAACTTGCTCTAGCTCTACAAGGGTTGCAAGCCACTTATCCAACAATTCTAGTTGCAATGATTACTTAGGCACACTAACTTGCTACTCTAAAGAGCTCAACTAGATGAATGTAAACAATAAAGCAAGCTCTCAATTCTAATTACACTAAAGAGCTTATATTGACTAGTTTGCAAGAAAGTAATCAAGTAAGTAGGGTGATTATACCACCGTGTAGGGGATGAACCAATCACAAGATGAAGATCAAGCCAATCATCAGGAGAATGCAAATGACAAGAGACAATCGATTTTCTCCCGAGGTTCACGTGCTTGCCAACATGCTACGTCCCTATTATGTCGACCAACACTTGGTGGTTCGGCGGCTAAGAGGTGTTTCACAAACCTCGTCTACACGATAGGACACTGCAAGAACCGACCCACAAGTGAGGTAACTCAACGACATGAGCAATTTACTAGAGTTACCTTTCGGCACTTCGCTAGGGAAGGTACAACTCCCCTTACAATCACCGGAGATGGCCACGAACAATCACCAACTCGTGCCGATCCTCCACCGCTGCTCCAACCGTCTAGGTGGTGGCAACCACCAAGAGAAACAAGCAAAATCCGCAGCGCAATACGAATACCAAGTGCCACTAGATGCAATCACTCAAGCAATACACTTGGATTCTCTCCCAACCTCACAATAATGATGGATCAATGATGGAGATGAGTGGGAGTACTTTGGCTAAGCTCACAAGGTTGCTATGTCAATGAAAATGTGCAAGAGAGCTACCTTAAGCCGGCAATGGGGCTATAAATAGAACCCCAATCAAATAGAGCTGTTATACCCCCTTTACTAGGCAAAACACGCTCTGATCGGATGCTCCGGTCATACTAACCGGACCCTGGACTCAGCGTTCGGTCGCCCAATGGACGCCATGCATCACTTGCTTAAAACGATGTTCATCAGATTCCAACGGTCACTTGACAGTAAGGTACTCGAGGCGTATTTCTTCGACCGGACGTGTCCGGTCCACCTTGACTGGACACAGACCAATGTCCGGTGCAATACCCTAGGTACTGTGCCGACCGACTAGTTTGACCGGACACAAGTAGCCAACGTCCGGTGCTTTCTGACCCAGCGTCCGGTCAGTTGACCGACGCCAACGTCTTCGCGACCAACTCGTTTTTACTTCTAACTTCTTCACCCTTGCTCCAATATGCCAACCACCAAGTGTATCACCTTGTGCACATGTGTTAGCATATTTTCACAAATGTTTTCAATGGTGTTAGCACTCCACTAGATCCTAAATGCATATGCAATGATTTAGAGCATCTAGTGGCACTTTGATAACCGTATTTCGATACGAGTTTCACTCCTCTTAATAGTACGGCTATCTATCCAAAATGTGATCACACTCACCAAGTGTCTTGATCACTAAAACAAAATGGCTCCTACATTTTATACCTTTGCCTTGAGCCTTTTATTTTTCTCTTTCTTCTTTTCCAAGTTTAAGCATTTGACCATCACCATGCCATCACTATTGTCATGATCTTTGTCATTGCTTCATCACTTGGAGTAGTGCTACCTATCTCATAATCATCTTGATAAACTAGGTTAGCACTTAGGGTTTTAGCAATTATCCAAAACAAAACTAGAGCTTTCAATCTCCCCCTTTTTGGTATTTGATGACAACCCTTATACAAAGATATGAATTAAAGTACGTTTGAATCCATGTTGCTTGCCCAAGCATATTTACCATATGTAAAGGCAATGGACAAGTTTCATGAACTCCAAATGATAGTAATTGCTCCCCCTATATATGTGCTAAGCGTTTGGATTGTAGCTTGCACATATGCTTAGATAGGAAATATAGGAGTCAATTTCTACCAAGTGATGCTAAGGTATAAGAGATGGACCTTTGAAGTGTGATACCAATCGGAGTGCACCAATATACCATCCTTAGCATCATTAGTAACTAGTCATACACAAAAACTAGAATACCCTATGAGATCAATATTAAAAGTAAGGGTCTAGTTTTCATAATGTGAGCATGAGTCTAGTTACTTTAACCTATGAGTTTTTCATTTCATCATTCAAACCTATAACTAGCATACACCATACAAGCATGGATATTGAAACTTAGAACTTGTACCATGCAAGCAAGTATATGAAATGTTCATTCAAATGCACCATACAAGTTTATGAGCTTGCTCTCCCTATTTGTATGCTCAAAATTTTAATTGATCCTCTTCTTTTGTCATATATTATCTCTCTCCCTTTGTTTTACTATCTTTGTACACTATTTCTCCCCCTTTGTTATCAATGACCACAAAGGCTTAAAGTATAGATAGGGTAGGATTATTAATGTCAATAATTTGCACAAAAGGTGGCCTCAAATTATGGATATGTTGGGGTAAAATCATGTGAAATGAGGATCATATTTCCAATTTGGTTTAATCTAGATTACTTGCTTAAGATATTTAACTCGGTTTGATCCAAGGACAAGCTTCTTCACACCTCCAAATAAGGGTTATCTTGTACCATGTTGAGTTAAACACTTATAGCTCATTTTCTAAATCAAACACTAGGTTTACAAGCCCACAAACATGTCATATGCTACCACTAGATCATTTCAAACATACAAGCAATAGTGGTACCATACAAGCATCAAATTTATTTGATTTTCATGAATGAGCCTAGGACATGATGGGAATGACTAGATGCACTAAACACGTCCTTAGTAATGAATGGATGACATATCAATCAACTTTACCTTACTTTGCTCGAAGGAGAGGCATGCCATATAGTGGGGGTGCATCAACACATATTTGAGAAGTCAAGTATGTTCAATTCATTCCTTAGCTTATAAAACCTCTTCTCATCAAGTGGCTTGGTGAATATGTTGGCAAGTTAATCTTCGGTGCCCACACTCTCTATGCAAATGTCTTCTTTTTGTTAGTGATCTCTTATGAAGTGATGACGAACATCTATATGCTTTGTTCTTGAGTGTTGAACCAGGTTGTTGGTGAGCTTTACGGCACTTTCATTATCACATAGCAATGGCACTTGCTTGAACTTGATTCCAAAGTCACTCAAAGTAGCCTTCATCTAAAGTAATTGAGCACAACAACTACCGGCCAAAATGTACTCTGCTTCGGCGGTTGAAAGTGCTGCGCTATTTTGCTTCTTTGATGACTAAGATACAAGTGATCTTCCCAATAGTTGACATATGCCTGATGTGCTCTTTCTCTCTACTTTGCATCCCGCATAATCAGAATCCGAATATCCAATCAACTCAAATCTTGCTCCTTTAGGATACCATAATCCAACATGTGTATGCTTCAAGTACCTCAATATTCTCTTTGTTGCCTTCAAATGACTTTCTCTTGGTGAGGCTTGAAATCTAGCACACATGCATACACTAAACATCACATTCGGTCTTGATGTGGTCACATAGAGTAGGCTTCCAATCATAGACCGATACATCTTTTGATCCACCATGTTGCCACTAGCATCACTATTTAAGCTTCCACTTGTCCCCATTGGTGTACTAATAGCTTTACTCTCATCCATTTCAAACTTCTTGAGCATGTCCTTGATATACTTGCCTTGACTCACAAATATGCCATTCTTCATTTGCTTGATTTGAAGACCAAGGAAGTAACTAAGTTCTCCAATCATAGACATCTCAAACTCACTTGCCATCATCTTACTAAACTCCTCATAAAATTCTTGATTTGTTGATCCAAAGATGATATTATCAACATAGATTTGCATTACAAACAAGTCATTTCCAAGCTTCTTGGTGAAGAGAGTAGGTGTTAACCTTTCCCATCTTGAATCCCT
>NW_027098242.1:0-40000 GCF_019320115.1 Miscanthus floridulus
GCACCGATACACTTCATCCATTGCTGCAGACTTGTTGGTAGGTGACCCCTACTGTCGAGCAAAGTAAGAATTGGTAAGAACTTGTGTAACAAGTTGAGAGCAAGCGACTTGCTGTACCAACTTCCTAGTAGTTGTAGGGCTTTTATCTCTTCACTTGTTTTTGTGTTGTCTTTGCCTTTGAACCATGATAGGGTCAGGTGATGATAAAACTATTCCACATTCACCTCGCACTAAGGGCATCATACAACATTTTGAAAGGAAAGTGAAGCTGCACACCGAGGGCCTTGATAGCGACTTGCAGGTGACAAATGAAAAGCTTGGGAAGTTGGAGGCAACGCAGATTGCCACCAATAACAAGCTCACAAGTTTGGAGGAATCTGTTGCTAGTGTGGACAAAAGCCTTGTCGCTCTTCTAAGGCGTTTTGATGCCTTGCACAATGATGGTAAAGAGAAGTATAAGAAGAAAAGGAGGCAGGTCACGAGGATGGGGGTGATGACGTTGACTACACTGGTGATACTGAACATGATGATCGAGACACTCATGAACACCATCATCTACGTCACAACCATAGAGGTATGGGTGGCAACCGCCGACGCGAGGTACACAATAATGACGATGCCTTCAGTAAGATTAAATTTAAGATACCTCCTTTTGATGGTAAATATGACCCTGATGCATATATTACTTGGGAGATTGCTGTTAAGTGTGCATGCCATGATTTTCCTGAGACTACATGTGTTAGGGCTACTACTAGTGAGTTTACAGATTTTGCTTCTGTTTGGTGGATAGAATATGGCAAGAAAAATCCTAATAAACTACCTAAAACTTGGGATGCGCTGAAACGAGCCATGAGAGCTAGATTTGTTCCATCTTATTATGCTCGTGATATGATAAATAAGTTGCAGCAATTGAGACAAGGTGCTAAAAGTGTAGACGAATATTATCAGGAATTACAAACGGGTATGTTGCGTTGTAATTTAGAGGAGGATGAGGAACCTGCTATGGCTAGATTTTTGGGTGGGTTAAATCGGGAAATTCAGGACATCCTCGCTTACAAAGAATACAATAGCGTAAACCATTTGTTTCATCTTGCTTGTAAAGCTGAAAGGGAAGTGCAGGGATGACGTGCTAGCACAAGGACTAATGCTTCTGCAGGGAAAGCTAGTTCATGGCAGCAACGCACTGCTACAACTCCATCTCCACATACTCCTATGCCATCATCCAGTGACAAGACTCGAGTTGCTCCCATAAATTCAGTTGCGAAGACAATACAAAAGCCTGCTACATGTACTTCATCCATGGCATCGACGGGTAGAACAAGCAACATATAATGTCACCGGTGCCAGGGATATGGGCATGTGATGCATGACTGTCCAAACAAGCGTGTCATGGTTGTCAAAGATGATGGTGATTGTTTATCTGCTAGTGATTTTGATGAAGATACACTTGCATTGCTTGCGGTTGACCATGCAGGTAGTGAAGAACAAATAGAAGAACATGTTAATGCAGATGACGCGGACCACTATGAGAGCTTGATCGTACAGCGAGTGCTTAGTGCACAAATAGAGAAGGTGGAGCAAAATCAGCGACACACCTTATTTCAAACAAAGTGTGTCATCAAAGACTGTTCGTGCCACATGATCATTGATGGGGGTAGCTGCAACAACTTGGCAAGCAGCGACATGGTACAGAAGCTTGCACTCACCACCAAACCACACCCGCATCCCTACTACATCCAATGGCTGAACAACAGTGGTAAGGCCAAGGTAACTAGACTTGTGCGAATCAATTTTGCCAACGGGACATATAAAGATATTATTGAATGTGATGTTGTGCCTATGCAACCTTGCAATATTCTACTAGGTAGACCTTGGCAATTTGATAGGGATTCTATGCATCATGGTAGATCAAATCAATATTCTTTTCTATACCATGATCAAAAAATTGTGTTGCATCCTATGTCTCCTGAAGCTATTATGCAAACTGATGTTGCTAGGGCTACTAAATCCAAGAGCGAGAGCAATAAAAATGACAAATCTGTAATTGAAGACAAAGATGAGATAAAACTAAAAGGATGATGTATGCTTGCCACAAAATCTGATATTAATGAGTTCAATGCATCCACCTCTGTTGCTTATGCTTTGGTATGCAAGGATGCTTTGATTTCAAATGAGGATATGCAACATTCTTTGCCCCCTGCTGTTGCTAACGTTTTGCAGGAGTATTCTAATGTGTTCCCAAGTGAGATACCAGCGGGGCTACCACCAATACGCGGGATTGAGCACCAAATTGATCTTATTCCTGGTGCATCTTTGCCAAACCATGCGCCATACAGGACAAATCCGGAAGAAACAAAGGAAATTCAGCGACAAGTGCAAGAACTACTAGACAAAGGTTATGTGCGTGAATCTCTTAGTCCTTGTGCTGTTCTAGTAATTTTAGTGCCTAAGAAAGATGGAACCTGGCGTATGTGTGTTGATTGTAGGGCTATTAATAATATCACCATTCGATGTCGACACCCTATTACGTGATTAGATGATATGCTTGATGAATTGAGTGGTGCTATTCTGTTTTCAAAAGTTGATTTGCGTAGTGGGTACCACCAGATTCATATGAAATTGGGAGATGAATGGAAAACGGCTTTCAAAACTAAGTTCGGTTTGTATGAGTGGTTAGTAATGCATTTTGGGTTAACTAATGCACCTAGTACTTTCATGAGATTAATGAATGATGTTTTGCGAGCTTTCATTGGGAAATTTGTTGTCGTCTACTTTGATGATATACTGATTTACAGCAAATCCATGGATGAACACCTTGATCACTTGCATGCTGTTTTTAATGTTCTACGTGATGCACGTTTATTTGGTAACCTTGAGAAGTGCACTTTTTGCACCGATCGAGTAGCGTTTCTTGGCTATGTTGTTACTCCACAGGGAATTGAGGTTGATAAATCCAAGATTGAAGCTATACAAGGATGGCCTATACCCACGACGATCACACAAGTGCAGAGTTTCCTAGGACTTGCTGGTTTCTATCGCCGATTTGTGAAAGATTTCAGCACCATTGCTGCACCGTTACATGAACTTACAAAGAAGGGAGTGTCCTTTTCTTGGGGCAAAGCACAAGAGCATTCTTTCCACATGCTAAAAGATAAGTTAACACATGCACCTCTGCTCCAACTTCCTGATTTTAATAAGACTTTTGAACTTGAATGTGATGCTAGTGGAATTGGAATGGGTGGTGTTTTATTGCAAGAAGGAAAACCCGTTGCATATTTTAGTGAGAAACTAAGTGGACCTATGCTGAATTATTCTACTTATGACAAAGAATTGTATGCACTTGTGTGAACGTTGGAAACATGGCAGCATTATTTGTGGCCTAAAGAATTTGTTATACATTCTGATCATGAATCATTGAATCATATTCGTAGTCAAGGAAAACTGAATCGTAGACATGCTAAGTGGGTTGAATTTATTGAATCTTTTCCTTATGTAATTAAACACAAGAAAGGAAAAGAGAATGTCATTGCTGATGCTTTGTCTAGGAGATATACTTTGTTGACACAACTTGACTATAAGATCTTTGGTTTGGAAACAATTAAAGAACAATATGTGCATGATGATGATTTTAAGGATGTCTTACTGCAATGTAAAGATGGAAAAGCGTGGAATAAATTTGTTGTGAATGATGGCTTTGTGTTTAGAGCTAACAAGCTATGCATTCCAGCTAGCTCCGTTTGTTTGTTGTTGTTACAGGAAGCGCACGAAGGTGGTTTGATGGGACATTTTGGAGCAAAGAAGATAGAGGACATCCTTGCTGATCATTTCTTTTGGCCAAAGATGTAGAGAGATGTGGAGAGATTTGTCTCTCGCTGCACGACATGTCAAAAGGCTAAGTCACGCTTAAATGCACATGGTTTGTATATGCCTCTACCTATTCCTAATGCTCCTTGGGAAGATATTTCTATGGATTTTGTGTTGGGATTACCAAGGACTAGGAAGGGCCGTGACAATGTTTTTGTGGTTGTGGATAGATTTTCGAAAATGGCACACTTTATACCTTGTCATAAAACTGATGATGCCACACATATTGCTGATTTGTTCTTTCGCGAAGTTGTTCATTTGCATGGTGTGCCAAACACAATTGTTTCTGATCAAGATGTTAAATTTCTTAGCCATTTTTGGAGAACTTTATGGGCTAAATTGGGGACTAAACTTTTATTTTCTACCACTTATCATCCCCAAACTGATGGTCAAACTGAAGTTGTGAATAGAACTTTATCAACTATGTTAAGGGCTGTTTTAAAGAAAAATATTAAGATGTGGGAAGATTGTTTGCCTCATATTGAGTTTGCTTATAATCGTTCAATGCATTCTACAACAAAGATGTGTCCATTTGAGATTGTTTATGGCTTGTTACCACGTGCTCCTATTGATTTAATGCCTTTGCCAACTTCAGAAAAATTAAATTTTGATGCTAAACAATGAGCTAAATTAATGTTGAAACTACATGAAACAACTAAACAAAACATAGAGCATATGAATGCTAAATATAAGTTTGCTGGTGATAAAGGTAGAAAAGCAATAAATTTTGAACCTGGAGATTTGGTTTGGTTGCATTTGAGAAAGGAGAGGTTTCCTGCATTGAGAAAGTCTAAATTGATGCCTAGAGCTGATGGACCATTTAGGGTATTACAACGGATTAATGAGAATGCATATAAACTTGATCTTCCAGCAGATTTTGGGGTTAGTCCCACATTTAACATTGCAGATTTAAAGCCATATTTGGGTGAGGAAGATGAGCTTGAGTCGAGGACGACTCAAATGCAAGAAGGGGAGGATGATGAGGACATCAACATCGACAATGCATCCGCGCCGACACCAGTACCTATCGCTGGTCCTCTTACTCATGCTCGTGCTCGTAAAATTAATCATCATGTGAGTTGCCTCTTGAGCTACTGTCCATCTTGTTTAGATCATGGGAATGCGTGCACTCTTGTTTTGATTAGGAACCAAGGAGAAGACCGAAAGGGAGAAGGATTCGCGATGGCTGGATTCGGACTGCAGAAAGGCACCAACTTGTGACCATCACCATGGTTGTATACGGAGTCGGATTTGGGCGCTTTAGGACTTGTTGGAAAGCTTATCAAGTC
The DNA here is from genome assembly GCF_019320115.1 of Miscanthus floridulus. Lineage (NCBI taxonomy): Eukaryota > Viridiplantae > Streptophyta > Magnoliopsida > Poales > Poaceae > Miscanthus > Miscanthus floridulus. The sequence goes on from NW_027098242.1 coordinate 5,154, forward strand.
TATTTTCATATGGAACCAGTTCCACATCCATATCTGTTCGGCAGCATCGGCAATTATTCAATTACTGTCGAGAGGTCTTTATGTCCAGGGTGCTGCGTCACCTTATTTTAGTCCGATGGGTTGTGTATCGTCTTAGGGTCCATTAGGGATGTGTCTTAGGGTTGGAGTACGACCCAAACACCTTGTTGGTCGTCCACCCCATGTTATATACCCTTTGGCCGCCGCCAAGACACTCGGGTTTTGTTTAGATCAAGTTTAGCCTTTGCTACTTGCTTGTAGGCGCGCGTGCTGATCTAGCCGCCCGTCTCCTTGTCTTTGGAACCCCACTCATAATAAGATTCAGTTTGAGGCTTTCAATTTCATCTTGCAAATTCAGTGCTTGTTTCCTTGTTCTTGCTAGTTCTTCGATTGCTTGCAAGACGGGAGCCCTAATGGCTGGTTGTCACGCTCCACAAGATCGTGACGGCCTTTGGAGGTGGTGTATCGGTTGCTAAGGCATAGTCTTGGAAGGCTGTAGTCAGGCCATGAACGTCATCTCCATCCACCAAATCGAGTTATCTCACGCCTCTCATCGAAAGATCATCCATAAACCCTAGCGGGTTCTTATTAGCCTGACAGTAGATGATGTAGTCATGTGGTGCTAGGGTCCAAAGTAGAAGAATAACAGAAGACCAGCCGAGCAGACAGCCAGTCCCCGGGTGTAGCCCCAAAAAGCACATTCACCGCAAGGTGAAGTGTGCCCACTTAGTCCCCGAGCCTGATACTAGGTGACATGGTCATGTGGTGCCAGGGTCAGAAACAATAGTCAACTTGTAGAAAACGGAATCGTGGAGAAATCACCGGAGTAACTACTGTACAGTAGCAATTACTGAGCCATAACAGTTGGTGGAGAGGTCGGCAAATATTCGGTGAGCCATAACAAATTGTAGAGATAAATCAGTGATACGGACTGAGGTTGTGCGAAGGCCTAGGTAATGGCCCACCTTTAGTTGCAGGAGAATTCGGGGTGGCGGAAATCACGGGAATGGTTTCCCAAAAACCCTCGAATGCGAAAGGGTGGGGAAAGTCCTTTATAACTACGCCGCCGCAACCCGCGTTCCCACCTTTGCCACTTTGCCATTTCATCTTCCTCCTTAGCCCTCACATTTCCATATTGGCATCCACACTTGCTTCCGCCGCCAAACCCTAATCAGATATGAGAGATGGCACCGAAGAAGGGAGCTACCAAATCAAAGAAGACAAGCCCCAAGAAGGTGAGAACTGAAGCCTGGCATGATGAAGAGTGGGTGGTGTCATGAATGGGAGAAGCGGAGCTCAACAGATTGGTGGAAGCTGGTGTTCTTTTGAACCGCGCTACTATCGGATGGTGGCCGGCCCTCAGTGAGCCCTTCCCAATGCCTCATACCGATGAAGTGGTGGTATTCGAGGATTATTTCTGGCATGGGTTGGGATTTCCTATTCATCCATTCCTGAGGGATTTGTTGGAGCTTTGGGTGGTTAGTCTATGCAATCTCCACCCAAATACCATTTTACACATCTCTATATTCATCCATTTCTATGAGGCATATCTCAGAATCCTTCCCCACTTCAACCTCTTCCGTCACCTATTTTGGCTAAAGAAGAGAGGCAGTGGTGGTTCCAAGGTGGTCGGTGGAGTGTACCTTCAGCTACACGATGGAATGGCAGGGGAGTACTGTACTGTGCCGCTGAACACATCACTGAAGGGGTGGAACGTCAGGTGGTTCTACATGAGGCAGAGCCACCCCGCCATCCGCTGTGACATCGACCATATCCTAGAGAGCTAGAAGAGCTGGTCGGAGATGCCAAGCAGCACTGACATGGAGCAAGTGAGGGAGCTCCTTAACTTAATAAAGGGTGTGAAGACCAACGATGGATTGGTGGCGGCGAGCTTTATAGTGTGCCGCGTTCAACCCTATAAAGAGAGAGCCCACCCCGCCTTTGAATTCAAGGGAGAGACCGACGATACCTGGGAGAGGCCAAAGATGCTGTCGAGAGATGTTGTGGAAGAGCAGGGTGCAAAGCTATTCGCTCCGTTTGCCTCATTCAGTATGTCGGGGTATATGAAGCCCTTTAACTGCAAGAATCTACATCCTTAGGTAAATATCTCAGTTGTATGTTCCTCATGCTTGTTACCTTTTGTCATTTTAGAGCACTAGACTAATTCACTTATGCGAAGATTCACTCACGGGATAGGGCAGTGTACTTCTCGGGCATGCCGAGGAGCGAATGGCCGAAGGGAGTAGACGCCCAGCCACCGCCGTTGCCAGAGGAGCAAACTGTCAGCATCTCGTTGGAGAGTCCATCCTTGGCATCAGAGAAAATCCGGGGGAAGAGGGCAGAGGTAGACGAGCTGGCCTAGAAGAAGAGAAAGATAGCGGCCGCTGCTCCCCTCAAACCAGGCGGCATCTCACTTAGTGGCGACCAAACCACTCGAACATGAAGGACTACGGTGTTCGAGTGGTCAGATGACGATGAAATTCTAGTGGCTGTTCCATCGAGCACTGAAGCACCTCCGCGCAACAGGTGTGCAGAAGAACAATTGAAGGGAGGTGAAGAAGTTCCCGAGCAGCGGGTGAGGAGAGTCCCTACGCAGCAGGCGATGGAGGCCTCCGCGTAGCAGGCGACGGGAGTCCACGAGCAGCATGCGGAGGAAGTCCTAGAGCGATGGGTAGTATATGTCTCATATATATACGGAGGTATTTAATTGTGGGGTAACTTTGATATGACTGTGTACTGCATATTTATATGTATATATAGGACATATTTACTTTCGGGTAGCCTTGATATGGAAGTATATATATATATGGGTATATATATATATAGAAGTATTTAGATTACAACCTAGAGCCTAGATTTACATTCTGCATATATACTTGTGGGGGTTGGGGCTGAAATGAAATTCTTGTGTAGGTACACTAACAACAAAACATGTAGCCCAACTAGTTACACTATATATGAGAGAACATATGTATGCCACCGTGTATGCTATTAGAAGTTTTAATTTTCCTAAGTTTGTGAGGACGTACTGGAACGTGCATGCATCATGATAAAAATCATTATTCCATACTTGCATTGTTCCTTCCCTTATAAAACTCTTACTCAGTTATGTGACTCCTATCCATTATGACTTTGTCTCCTAAGAGTTGCATCATGTTGTTGGTACAGATGGCAGCACCGGCTGGAAGTGAGAATTTCTTGTTGATGTTTGGTACTCCTGCCCTACTTTGGAGAGTCTTGCATTATGCGGGGTATTACGAACCACCCCTCTATTACTGGAATGAAGTATACCTGGAGGGACAACCATGGTATGAAGTACAGCTAACCATACCAGCTCGTAACCAAGCACCCTTCTAGCAGGAATGGAAGGTGGGATATGAAGGAAGAACTCCTTGGAAAGCTACCCAAGTAGTGGCTTTTGAGGTGCTAAGTCAGATTTGTCAGCAGCACGGGGATGAACTTACCGGCAGTGCCACTGGTACTTTTCCTCGAGTGGACCCATCCACAACAGTATGGGCACAAGCGCAACAGCAATGCGTTGATCTAAGACTGAGATGAGTGAGCAGACAGTTCTAGTCCTGCCATGAGGGACTTCTAGCAGGAGTCCTATACCACTTGCATGGATAAGCTCATGAGAGCCAAAGTTGCATAGTGTAAGCTAAAGAAGCATGTGCGCAAGCACAAAAAGGCAGGAAGTGAGGCTCAATGGGAAACTGATCAAGCTTATGTAGCTTTAGGGAAATCTCCACACACAAATAGAGCAAGTTGATCAGCAGAGAGCTGCTACCCAAGAGGCAAGAGCAGATGATCAAGTAGTGCTAGAAGGACTATGGGAGCAGCTAGAGGCTGCCCGTGCTAAGGCATTAATAGCTACACGCTAGTGGATCCTAGCAAACAACCTTGTAGCTATGGCAGAAGCAGAATGAGATAGGACCCAAGCCTTAAGCATTTAGCAAGACCATGTCGAGAGGGACTTGCACCAGTAGCTTGCATAGACCTAGAACATGGTGGTTGATCTTTAGCATGAGGTGCATTTCTTAAACAATCAACTGCACCTGATCCTTAATGAGGAAGAAGAAGATCTAAAGATGTTGGTCAACAATGACGGTTGGGAGGAAGAAGAAGTAGAACTAGAGGATGAGGATGATCCTATCTTCGACCTCGATAGTGAGCACGCAGAAGATTAGAGTCGCCTAGTGACTAGTTAAAGCACTAGATGTATCCCTATTATTTATGTAATGGACTTGTAGCTTGAAGTTTGGTAGTAGTGGTTTGACTTCGCAAGTCATTTCATGATGGGTTGAACTTTAATGAAATTCTAGTTTTGTTTTACTGGTGATTATGATAGTCCAACTGCTTGTGGGCTGCCATTGTACTTGTGCTCTTATAAATTGGTCAGTTCTGCTACACCGGCTGCTCCTTGTCGGCACGTTGTCGCTTTGAGCCCTCCCTCAGCTCAGAGGGCTTGGACGAATTAGAATGGCCACCTCCTGCTAACTCTAGAGGTGCCACTGAGGGCTCGGACGGAGCAGGGCGACCTATTTCCGCAGGCTCTAGGGCTGCCATCGAAGGCCTAGATGAGGCAAGGTGGCCTGACTCTGCCGGTTCCAAGGCCGCCGTTGAAGGTCTGGATGGGGCGGGGTGGTTTGATTCCGCCATCTTTGGGGGTGCGTCCTCCCCCTCCTACCTCATGACATGCCATGAGAAGGGCCCTGCCTATGGCAAAGGTGGGTCCTCATCCATGGTGGCCAGATCATCCGACGGGATGGGCAACATGGAGCCATCATCCTCCTCCTCCTCTTCTTCTTCCTCCTCTTCTTCCAATGAGCCTTGATGTTGCTTCCCTCGCTCACTGGTAGCTTTGAAGCCCATGTTTGGCCACATCACAGGATGCCCTAGGATCGGGAACACAATGTTGGCCTCCCCCGTGGCGTCCTTGACACGCTATGTGACCTCATTGTCGTAGAACAGTCCCTAGGTGAGCATTGTCCCAATGAACTACGCGTCAGGTGTCATCCCGTACAGTAGGAGAACATGCGCCATCAGGGGTGCCACCCTCCTCCCATGATACCCTCGATGACGTTGGCCCCGCAAAGGCCATGGGTCTTTAGGAATGCGATGGCCTTGAGGAGGTTGTGCATCCTCTTCTTCTCCTTGACGGGTGGCCCCCACAGCCATGATGGTGGTACCTCTTCGATCAGATGCCTGGAGAAGACTGGCAAGGGAGCGGCATGGTCGGTCTTCAGGTAGAACCAATGCAAGTGCCACCCCTTGTTGGATCTAGAGAGCTAGCAGGGCATGTACTCAACCACCCACTACCCCCGAAGGTGGATGCCCATGCATCCCATCAGCACCAGGGTCTCCTAGCCTCTCTCCTTCTTCTTGATCAAGCAGATGGAGAAGAAATATCTCTAGAGCTCAAAGTGGGGCTCAATCCCTAGGTACCCCTCGCACATCGCAATGAAGGCCATGATGTGCTGGATCCCATTGGGGTTCAAGTGCTGCAGCTCGATCTGATAGTGGTGCAGCAGACCCCAAAAGAATGGGTGGGGAGGAACCATGAGTCCGCACTTATGGAAGTGCATGAAGGAGACGACATAGCCATCAGGCACCGCCAGTGCATCCTCATGACCAGGCACAAGACACTCCACCGCATCGGTCCTCCCGTGGAGAAGACCGCACTTGATGAGGCCCTCCATACATGCATGGGTAACATTAGGGCGGTGCCACGAATCCATGGAGGAGGGAGGTGGCTGCGGAGAAGCAAAGGCAGTGGCAGTGGAGTGGAAGGTATAGATCTAGGGCTCTAACGGTGGATTAGCAATCATGGTAGATCCAAACGGTAGCGGTGGAGAAACAGAGAAGGTAAGGCTATAGTTTTGGTGTGTAGGAATGCAAAGGGGGAGGCCGCTATTATAAGGCAGAGTGGGGTAAGAAGGCAAATCGTCCGCCTAGATTCACGCGCCTGCTACGCCACGTCATGTTACCTCCCTCCAAAGATCGCATGCATGCTATCTTTGGCCACACCCTCAAAAGATATGCCAGATGATGGTTCACCCATTCAATGGGCCAAGAATCATCAAAGGTAAGAAGGGATCTAGAGCTAAAAATGCTCCAATAGCCCATTTAGGACTAGGAGTTCAAAGGCTGGCCCACCGACAGGTTCATAACTGCTTTAGGGCACCCTAAGAGCGAGGGGTGGAAAGGGATGGGCCCACTAGTGGCTAGTACCTGGGCACATGAGTGTCGCAGGCATCATGACCCACATCTGAGTCTTGGTCGATTCCCAGTCCATGGTTTTTCCTTGAAGAAATGCAACGAGCCCTTGGGACTGGCCAAATGGACCTAAGAACTATATGGACTGACCACCAAGAGCCTGGAGTGGGTCACCAGCTGACCCATTCTAGATCCCCATGAATGGGAAGCCTGGGCCCCACTCAGACTAGCCCGTTAATAGCTCACCAAGCACCATGTTTCGTCCATCGAGCAAAAACGTGGCTCGGCTCAGCCCCTCTGTTTTATCAAAAAAACACTTGAGGGACAACGATCACAAAGATGAGCCAAGCCTCGACTAGACCCCTACTATGCATGGGGGCTCGAGGAAAGTTGGACTCACAATGAGACTAAATGCATGGTCATAGTATGACGGTGGACCGATCAGATCCTAGGGGACCGAAATTAAGAAAAATCTTCCCGACCTCCTGAATCCTATGGTTACATGCCCCCAAGAAGACCGATCGCGACAAAAGGGAATCACCACCCTACCAGTACACACCATAGGCTACAAAAAGAAGGCCAAGGCCCTTAGAGTCCTCCCGTCTAGAAAAGCCTCCAAAGGAGTATTCTACTCCTTCGTAGGCTCGGGGGCTACTATCGGGTCCTGATATTAGCGATACCCAAAGCAAGGAAGTTAGTGCCCACGTTGACTTCCTCGGATGGAGCAAGATGTATTCAAATGTCTCACCCAACCCCAAGGCCATGGGCTTCATCTCACCTAACCCCAAGGTCACGGGCTCCATCTTGCCCGACCTCGAGGCCACGGGCTCTATCTCACCTGACCCCAAGGCCATGGTTTTCGTCTCGCCTAAGGTCACGGGCTCCATCTTGCCCGTCCCCTTAGGTGCAGGCTCCGTCTCGCCCAACCCCAAGGCTGCGGTTTCCATCTTGTCCAAGGCCATGGGCTCTGTCTCGCTCGACCCCTAGGGCACAGGCTCCGTCTCGCCCAACCCAAAGGTCGTGGTTTCCATCTAGTCCGATGGGGACCCATACTATAATAGAACCATCCAATTATAAGAGCACAAGTACAATAACAATCACCAAAGCAATCAAACTATCATACTTGAGCCCATATAAACCTGGTAGTCCGATGAAATCATGAAGGATCTCGAACAAACCAACATACAAATAAGATCATACATGATTCAACATAACCAGTCACAAGTTACATCATAGTTCACAAATAGTTCACAAGTATCTCACATACATCGAAGTTCACATAGTTATTACAAACCAAGTTTAAATAGCGGAAGCAAAGTAGTTTGACATCAACATCACACTTAGTTCAAATACATGCCAGTACCACGGTCATTTCCAGCAAAAGTAGAATAGAGAGGATATCTTAGGAGTACCATGCCCCATGTTTTAGTCCTCATCCATGGAAGGATGAAGGCAGTTCTTATAGTACCCATGATACATCATATCATCTGCAACAAGAGGGAATAAATCCTGAGTAGGAGAATGTACTCAGCTAGACTTACCCGTCATAAACCAGAAATAAAAGTGACACCAAGGAGTATGTAAGGCTTTATTAGGTGGAGCTAGCTTGGCAACATTTTACATAAAATCTTAAGTAACATAACTTGGAGATTTAATATCTTTAACATCAAATTGAATACCTATTCAATTAAGCACCTCTAGATTAGCACCTGTACTAGAGCAATCACTTGGTTAAGCTAGCTAGCATTAGTAACCATATCTGGTGTAGTAATTTGAGCATCATCATAACCATCAAGGTCCATCAATTAATGCTAAGTTGCCGCTGCTCAGTCAAGTTCTCACTATCTGGGAGAGACGGCAACTCGAATCAATTCCAACCAGCTTTGGAGTTATTCATAACACAAACCCATACTTCCCTCAGTGGGGTCAAGTCAAGTCACCTTTGGTACAATTCAGGTATAGTCATGGGTCCAAGCATCACCGCACCCTTAGGGATACTACCAGTCTGCTAGGAAGTTTAGGCCTGGCCTACCCTTGGACTCACACCACTTGCTCCCCGCACATCCTTACTTCCTCCTAGTGTGTGCACTTTCACTTACCAGATCCTGACCTAAGTTGAGCTACTCGGCTTCATGGTTGGAATGAGTTATCCAGCCAGCTAAGTGCTAGGCATGTGTTCAATATGACATGAGGACGTACAACAAATCGGTCCTTAACCGACATAGATGGGGATAAATAGGGACCAAGACCTCCATGCCTTGTTGCTTCTCTATCACAATCCCATCCGGTCTCCTTGTTATTCATCAACACATGGTTATTTCCACGATAGCAATTATAGCCAACCATGATCAGATATCTACCTATATCTTGCAGGTGACAGGAAATCACCCTGACTTCTACCAGACTAAGCATGGCTAAGCATATATTCGATCCTAGGCCTATAAAGGATTCAAGATATATTTGTCTGGACAAGGAAAATATATGCAAGCAAGTGTTTCCTATCAACTCCTATACCTAATGTATCAAACATAAAGGACGCAAAGTGATATTTATAAAAACATAGGAGGCTTATAATGCTCTGGGGCTTGCCTTTCAAGAATGAGGAAGGTTGGTGGTTAGGACACTCAGGAAGATCTTCCATGTTGACTCCTCCTTCTCTTGAACCTCCTGCTCCTGGGCTGCCTGTTGCTCCTCCTGATGCTTAGGTTCAAACTCGAGTAGTGTCACTCCTTCTAGGGAACCTATTGAATGCATATGCACAAATGAGTAACATGAATGCATAAGAGGTGAGATGATATGATAAATTGTATACGCATGAGCATGGTTATCTGCAAGATGTATGATAAGTTTAACATTCATTGACCAAGTAGATGTATAACTTTCTTCTAGTTGATCTTTACTAAGTAGGTGCATATCTTTTCTATAGTCCAAGGAACATACACTCACCAAGTTCTAGTAACCTAAGGTAAAGTTGTTTATCATCAGTAAGAGGCTTAGCACCTGCAGCTAGCAACTAATCCCAATTAGCCTAAACATCTACACAAGCATCACATAAGACAAACAATTACATTTGACTTAGTCATTTCCTACTATAAACAATAGCTACTTGTTTTGGCCATATCGGGAGTTCTACTCAACCAAATACTGTGATCTTGGACTTTCTAGAAAGCTTATAAAACTTCCTACAATTTTCTTATAGTCATCTCAAGATGGTTCAACGGCTATCAAGGTCAAACAAAGCAATTTTCCAAATCTATCCAGAAATTCCAGAGAATAAGCATTTCTGGAGACAAATTTTTAACAGCTATAACTCTCAAACCATTTAGCCTATTGACATGCAAATTTGACATAAGCAAGATAAGTAAGTTATCTACAACTTTGTTATTAACAATATTCACAGCAAACATCATTTTACCCATGCAATTTACTTAACAACAGAAACTATCCACAACAGTGACTAAAATTAAATTATAGAGCAATTAATATTTCACTGCATATAAGCAATCAAATTTGGGCGTAACCAATTATACCAACAGTTCATAGACATCATATACATTTTATAAAATATAATGGTCAAGCCCAAATAAATTATTTAAATGCGTTTATTAATTTATTTGGACACTAAGGTGAAATAAGGAACATATATCTAAATTGCACAATAAATTCTGAAAAAAATCGCAGTAGCCTACATATGACCTCAAAAGTCTACTGTATAAATTTCATGCCATTAGGAAAAGTATAGCCATCTCTACAAAAATGACAAGTTTCATAGGCTTATTTTAGCAAAAATAGTTTAGCCTAGTGAAAAGTGTCAAACAACAGATTTTTTTTGTTACATTCATCCTAGCACCATATCACTGTGTAAAAATTTGCATGATCATTAGTAATGTATTTTTACCACATTTATTTTCACTAGAAACTAGCAATTATTTAAGATTAAATAGGAAGACCAAATTACAAATATTCTTACTATAGGTTTTGTATTTTTCTTAGCTAGAGAATGTTAACACAAGATCAGCAAAATTGGAATCACAATTTTATCACTTTCCTAGCTCAAGTTATGCATTTTACAAGATTGAAAACAATTTAAAAGCACTTATATATCTCCATTTAATTCACCCATAAAAGCATCACAAACAGTAGGTTTCATATTTTTATCAAATATTACACTTCATGATGAATCCAACAAAATTTGGTTCACTCAATTTGGACACTCCTATCTCTAGATATCAATTTTTGAAAATTGTACTCAAATCTGGGGAAAAAATAAGAAAATCAAAGAACACAGACTGACAGATGGGGCCGCGATTAATGGGGCCCTCTCATCAGCGAAACAGAAACATAGGATGGAGGTTGACTGGTGATAGCTCGCCATCGGTGATGTCTCCGGCGACGAGGTTACCTCCATCGTGTTCCTCTTGTCAACCCACACCCAGGGGTACCCTAGGTTGGGTCGGCGGCTCACCGGAGCAAGCTCACCGATGAGCATGGCGGACGGCAGTGGTCACGCGGTGGCATGCCAACTATCTCCGGCCATGGCAGGCTCCGATGAGAATGGTCCTACCTCTACGGTGACCTAGGATAGCTCTAGAGTAAGATTTGGCCACAGTGAAGCAGTGGGGAAGCATGACCTCGTGCATGGCAGCATGGCGACACCCTAGCGCACATGGTGGAGCTCTCTGTTCTGGCTAACCAGTGGTGAGAGATGGGTCTCCATCTTCAGTGGTAGGAGCTAGCAATCGTGGCTAAGCATAAACACCTTCGAGTGGGGGATGGCGAGACCTAAGGGTTGCTGGCCGTAGCGAGGTCGAGCTCACAACCATGGCGGGCACGGTGGGAGCGACGGTGCATTCTCGCATGATGGTGTGGTAGCATCAACCCTAGCTATGGCCTAAGCAGTAGTGACCTAAGGTGACTATGGATCGGACGATAGGAAGGTAGGAGATGCAGTGGAGCGGCCTAGCCACACCGAGCGTACAGCATGGCGGCGCTCTGATGATGTCACGGTGGCGGAAACGACCATAGGCCCTTTACCTTGGGATCGAGTGGCAGCTCTACTAGGTCGAGGTGGTAGAGCGGAGCAAGGCAGAGCTATTGCCGCAGGCAATCTGGAAATGGAGCGATGATGGCTGTGCATGAGCTCAGGCAAAGCTCACTGACGGCGATGGCGATGGTGGTGGTGCTGCTTGCTTAGTGTGTGCAGGGCGAGAGAGGAGTGTGCGAGTGGGAGTGGAGCAGCAGGGGCATGGCCCTCTTGTGTGCGACGGTGGCCTGACCAGCCCGACCATCACCAGCATATGGCCACCACGTGGCAGCCATAGCCTGGCATGGTCAGCCACTGATGGTGCGGCGTTCGAGGCCATTCAGGCCATCTAACAATGCAACTTCCTCCACCTTTATCTCCTAATCCATTGTAACTAGCAAAAACTATATTAGTGAAAGTTGTAGAGCTATGTGAGATCTCCAACTTTAATTTAGGAACCATCATCTAATTCTCAATGGTTAGCAAGTTACAAAGTTTCCAAGTGAGGCACATTGAAACTGTAAATGGCTTTTAGGACTAGCAAATTCTCCAAGTCCAAAAACTAGTATTTCTTTTCTACTTTGGAGCTATTTTGGACTATGTTAGGCACTGAATAGGTCTTGGCCCAAAAATGAAAGTTATTACTCTAGTGAAGTACTACAACTTTGCTTAAGGGTGCACTGCCATGCAAACACTATGCTATAATTCAACTTTGGTCAAAGTAGGATCATGAAAATTGGAGTTTCTAGAATAACTATGACTTGGGGGCTGTTTTGGTCCATGTCATGAATACCAAACTTGTTCCATATACCATCCTAAGTGTGTCTAAGGTGTTTTAGTGATCAGTATCAACCACTTGCATTAACAAGCATGACCATAAAGCATACACACGTTGCAACATAGAATAACAAAGGTATGTTTCATATGAATGTTTCATATGTTTATGCTCACATATAAATGAATGATGCTTATGCTCATGCAATGCAAGTGCAAAATTGCAAGCCTAACACCTAGGGTGTTACAACCCCTCCCTCTTATAGAAATCTCATCCCAAGATTCGAAAGACCTACCATTTTTCATAAAAGGCATAATAAACCTCACAGTAAATAATCTTCTCATTCCCACATAGCATCTTGCTCACTATGATTATTCCACATCACTTTGTGAAACTTGATCACATGGTTTCGAGTTACTCTATCCTTGCTGTCTATAATTTGCACCTGGCTTCTCTTCATAGGCTAGATCCGATTCTAACTTGATATCTCTAACCTCCACTCTTTCTTCTAGAACACATAAACATTTCTTTAATTCGGATACATGAAAAACATGGAAGATAGCCCTTATTTCTAGAGGTAATTGGATCTTGTAGGCTACTCTTCTACTTTTCTCAATGATTGGATATGGACCTACATATCTGGGTGCAAGCTTTCTTTTTACCCCAAACCGTTGTACCTTTTTCATTGGTGACACTTTTGGGTATACATAATCACCTACTTTAAATTCAATGGGTCTTCTTCTCTTGTCCGCATAACTCTTCTGCCTTGATTGACTGGCTTCTATATGTTGTTGAATGATATGCACCTGCTCTTCAGCCTCTTTGACAAAATCAATATCACAGTATCTCCTTTCTCTGGGTTCAACCCTAATTCAAAGGAGTTCTACATCTATGGCCATACAAAGCTTCAAAAGGAGCCATCTTAATACTCTCTTGATAACTATTGTTGTAGGAAAACTCAGCTAAAGGTAACCACTTTTCCCATGAACCCTTTGAAGAAATGACACAAGCTCTCAACATGTCTTCCAATATTTGATTTACATGTTCAATTTGCCCAAAGGTCTGAGGGTGATAGGCAAAATTTCTGACTAAGTTGGTGCCTAACATCTTGTGCAAATGTTCCCAAAAATGAGCAGTGAACTAAGGCCCTCTGTTAGACATAATAGTTCTTAGCACGCCATGTAGACATACTATGTGGGAGAAATACAACTCAGCATAATCATGCGGTCAATAGTTGGTTCTGACTGGAATGAAATGTGCAGACTTGGTTAGGCGATCCACAAGCACCTATATGGAATCAAAATTCTTATGAGTAGGTGGAAGTCCAACAATAAAATCCATGGTAACTTCTTCCCACTTCCAACCTGGTATGGACAGTGGTTGAAGCAGTCCAGCAGGTTTCAAATGAACAGCCTTAACTCGGCAACAATTATCACATTTAGCAACATAAGCTATAATTTCCTTCTTCATTTTGGTCCACCAAAAATGGGTCTTCAAGTCCTGATACATTTTACTACTACCCTAGATGAATGGATAGTTTAGAAGAGTGAGCCTCACCTATGATCTGGTTTCTAAGTTCCTTATCCTTTGGCACTACTAGTCTATCTTTAAACCATAGAACACCGTTCTCATCTATCCTAAAATGCTTAGTCTCTTGCTCTTTCATTTTTCTTTTGATGTGGAACACACCCGGATCGGTCTTTTGAAGCTCAATGATCTTGCTCTCAAGAGAACAATTGATCATAATATTGTGTAGCATAGTAGGATGTAACATATTGAAGCCATCTTCTAACAGAGAATTACAATGAGACTTTCTGCTCAAAGCATCTACAACAACATTCGCTTTGCCAGGACGATAATGTACATCTAAATTGTAATCTTTAATCAATTCTATCCATCTTCTTTGTCTTATATTCAATTTGGGTTGAGTGAAGATATACTTAAGACTCTTATGATCTGTGTAAATGTGACACACATTGCCAAGCAAAGTGTCTCCAAATCTTCAATCCATGGACAATCGCTGCTAATTCTAAGTCATGAGTTGGGTAATTGACTTCATGTTTCTTCAGCTGATGTGAGGCATAAGCAATGACTCGGCCTTCCTGCATTAGAACACATCCCAACCAGGTACCAGATGCATCACAAAATACATCAAAAGGTTTCTCGATATTAGGTTGTGCCAAAATAGGAGCTGAAGTCAACAAAGTCCATAAAGTGTGAAAACATCTTCACACTCTAGGGTCCATACAAACTTCTCATCTTTCTGCAGCAATCTTGTCATTGGCTTGGCGATTTTGGAGAAGTCTGGAATGAACCGATGGTAGTAACCTGCTAAACCAAGAAAACTCTGAACTTCATGAATTAAAGTTGGGGCTTTCCAATCCATAACTTCTTGCACCTTAGAGGGGTCTACGGAGATCCCATTTTCTGATAGCACATGCCCTAGAAAAGGTGCCCTTTGAAGCCAAAACTCACACTTGCTAAACTTAGCATACAACTTATGTTCTCTTAGTCTAGTTAGAACAACTCTCAAGTGCTCTACGTGATCCTCCTTGTTTTTTGAATAAATCAGAATGTCATCGATGAACACAACCATGAACTTATCCAGCTCAGGCATGAACACCGAGTTCATCAGATACATGAAATATGCAGGAGCATTTGTTAGCCCAAAGGACATGACCAAATACTCATGCAGGCCATACCTAGTGGACAAAATAGTTTTAGGTATGTCTTATGGCCTAATTTTAATCTGATGGTAACCAGATCTCAAATCAATCTTGGAGAACACCTTAGACCTTGACAACTGATCAAACCTGATATCAATTAGAGGCAAGGGATACTTGTTCTTGACTGTTACAGTATTAAGTGGTCGGCAATCCACACACATCCACAAGGATTTGTCTTTCTTCTTCACAAATAAGGTAGGACAACCCCACGGAGATGAGCTAGGCCAAATGAGACCTTTCTCTAAAAGCTCTTGCAATTGAACCTTAAGCTCGGCTAGCTCTTGGTGGCATTCTATATGGCCTCCAAGAGATGGGTGCTGTACTAGATAATAACTCAATTTTAAACTCTACATCCCAGTCGGGTGGCAACCTAGGTAATTCATCTAGAAACACATCCAAAAACTCACATACCACTGGAATATCAAGGAGGGTCATGGTTTGAATAGCACAGGCTAAGTTTTGGAGATCAAAACTCCTAGGAAGTGGCACTAGGAAAGCATTGTTACTCTGGGGTTCCCTCAACATGATGGTTCTAGTCAAAGTGTCAATGAGAACTCCATGGTCACTCATCCATTTCATACCCAAGATTACATCTATCCCCAACCCCAGCAATACTACAAGATCTAAGGTATACTCTTGGTTGCTTATTGAGATGCGCACATCTCTAACTATCTGGTTGGTAGAGATATTATTTCTAGCTGCACTTATGCAATAACCACCCTTATCTATAGTAACTATGCTTTGATCATGCTTGGATGCAAATATTTGACTCATAAATGAATGTGAAGCTCTAGAATAAAATAAAACAAATGCGGGGTGTTGGGTCACAAGAAACATACCCATAGTAACAACTTCACCTGAAGGGATCTCTTCTAGGGTGGTATAGTACATGTGTCCCTGATGTGCATTTGGATTACCCTACTTCTGGTTGTTGTTCTTCTTAGGATAGGGGCAATTTCTTGCCTAATGGCCAGTGTTGTTGCAGTTCCAGCATGGCATGCTACTAGGTGAAATGCTGGAGCTTCCTTGTCCTATGCTACCCTTTGGTAGGGCAACAGAAAAGGCCTTGCGATACACTTTCTGGGTCTGACTGGTCTGTACCTTCTTCTGAGGTGGTCTATACTTTGGAGTAGGTGGGCAGAACTAAGGTCTCGCAGCAATAGGAGCTTTTGACTAAGATGCACCTGCTTCATAAGCTCTCTTATGACTCTTAGATATTGAATAGATGTTGTTCCGATTCTCCTGAGTTCAAGCATCACTAACAAACTCATTAAAAGTGGCACACTTGCTATTAGCTAGAGTCTTCATTAGCTTCGGACTAAACCTCCTCTTGAAACTAGCAATCTTCTTTGCATCAATGTCAACAAACTCTATGGCATACCTTGACAGGTTGTTAAAGGCATGCAGATACTCAGTTAGGCTCTTGGTACCTTGTGTCAGCCTCATGAATTATGTATGTTTCATGCTCATAAGACCCGGGGGAATATAATGTCCCCTAAATGCAGCCTTAAACTGGTTCTAGGTAATTTGAGCATCCTCAGGCAAAGTGGATCGATGATGACTCCACCAAATGCCTACAGGCCCCTATAGCTGGTGTGATGCATATTCTACCTTCAGGTACTCTATGACCCCTAAGAGATGGAACTTTTGTTCAATTGTATTCAGCCATTCATCTGCCTACAATGGCTCCTCTGCTTCCTTAAAGATAGGAGGCTTGGTGTCAAGAAAGTCCTTAAAATTGCTGAACTAGTTAGGTTCAGATCCTTGGTGTTGCTCCCTTCCTCATCCATGGCCAGCATTCTACGCAAGACCACGCAACACTTCTCCCATGGAACATTGGGTTTCCATGAGTTGGGCCATCATTGCCGCTAGCGTGGGATGCGGTGGTGGTGGAAGGTCCTCGTTGCCATTGCCACGGGAACCACTAGCACCCATATTATCTCCACCAGCTCCCCTACGAGTGTGTGTCATCTACAAAATTATGACCACAAGTAATTATTGATGATGTCAGGAAAAATTGTAGAGGAATTATATAATTATGCCAAACTGAATTTACTAGAGAGAATTTACATTCATACAATAAAACAGAGGCATAATAATTTATTTCCAGAACACAACATCAACAATTATATTACTTAGTGATCACGCAATGCATTCTCGTACTTGTCAATTACTTGCCAACACACAAATTGGACATTTATTAAGGTTCAACAACAACATAGATTAAACATGCAAGGTTCCAAGATTACATCAAAGGAGTACATCATGAGATCGAAACCTAAATTATGAGTTCATTACATAAAGGATCAAAGATAGAGAGCTATGCATCTAGCTAGATACTATAGCTAAGCTACTCCTCGGGGCGGTCGCTATTGATGAAGGACACATCATCACCGTGGTTGTCCTCAAAAGGCTTGACCTCTTCCTCACGCTCAGCCTCGGCGTCCACCTCCATGCCATCGTCCTTAGCAATCAACACATTGGGATCTTCTTCCACCACTGGAGCTGGAGGAAGAATTGGGTTCACCATGTTGTTGAGATGATGAACATCTAGCTGAAGCTCCTCAATCTAGCGTATGAGTTCCTGCTCTCTGCGATCAAACTTCATTGCCTACCTAGTAGCCTGAAACACAGTCTAGATTCTAGCTACCTCCCTAGCCTCAGTAAGGCGAATGACCTCATCCCTCTCAGCATGGACATCTTGTATCTCTACCCTAGCTGCATCTATTTCTGCGATAGCATTCATCAACTACACCCGACGAGCTTCCAAAGTTGTAATAGCATTATTGGTTTCTCACTGAGCCTCTCTAGCTGCCCTTCCCTCCAGAAGTAGCAGGGTGGCTCAGCATACCCAACTGAGTTTAGCACCCTCCACAGCAAGGTAGGAGTGCCAAACATAGCTAGGAACATGTCACTACAAGGCGCGGCTCCTGATTCTGCCATCTGTAGCAAAGTGTGCAACTCTTGTGAGAGGATATCATATGTGAGAAGAAATTTAATGAATGGGGTAAGCAATTATAAGGGAGGGAGGAATGCAAAAATGTAAATCCATGAGTGAACATGATGCATGCATGTTTCGTATGTCCTCATGAATCTTAGGAAATTTTTAAAATTCTAACGACATACACAATGGCATACATATGTTCTCTTAATATACATAACTAATCGGGCTACATGTTTCATTGTTAGTGTACCTGCACAAGAATTTCATTTCAGCCCAACCCAACAATCATATATGCCATAATGTAAATCTGGCCTCTAGGTTGCAACTAAATGCTTCAATATATATATACCCATACATATACTTCTGTATCAAAGCTACCCAAAAGTAAATACGTGCCATACATACATATAAATATGCATCTACAGCCGTATCAAAGCTAACCCACAATTAAATACCTTAGTATATATATGGGACATATATATACCGTAGTACCAAAGCTATGTCTCCCCTTAGACTGCACACTCACCCTTGCCGGTCTTGCCACTCTTACCTTGGGCGTAGAAGCAATTGATCCATACATTACCACTCAAGTGAATGGCATCCATACAATAGCACGCCGTATGGAAGACGAAAGTAAAAACCCCCCATGTTAGTACTTATTTAGCCACCTGATAGTCCTTAACTAGGCATAAAGGATATGACCACTGGCACACTCTAAATTTAAAATTCAGATTTTAACACACCTATATATATAGCTATAAGTTGTCACACTGACTTTATAAAACAAAACCTTTGTTTTAAATATCCATATGACAAGTTTAGTGTTGAACCATGCTCCGATGCTAGCTATAACAGAACCGTCTAATTTATAAGAGCATAAGTACAATAGCAATCACTGAAGCAATCAAACTATCATACTTGAGCCCATATAAACCCGGTAGTCTGATGAAATCATGAAGGATTTCAAACAAACCAACATACAAACAAGATCGTACATGATTCAACATAACCAGTCACATGTTACATCATAGTTCACAAATAGTTCACAAGTATCTCACATACATCGAAGTTCACATAGTTATTACAAACCAAGTTTAAATAGCGGAAGCAAAGTAGTTTGACATCAACATCACACTTAGTTCAAATACATGCCAATACCACGGTCATTTCTAGCAAAAGCAGAATAGAGAGGATATCTTAGGAGTACCATGCCCCATAGTTTAGTCCTCATCCACGGTAGGATGAAGGCAGTTCTTATAGTACCCATGATACATCATATAATCTTCAACAAGAGGGAATAAACCTTAGTACGAGAATGTACTCAGCTAGACTTACCCATCATAAACAAGAAATAAAGTGACACCAAGGAGTATGCAAGGCTTTATCGGTGGAGCTAGCTTGACAACATTTTGCATAAAAGCTTAAGTAACATAACTTGGAGATTTAATATCTTTAACATCAAATTGAATACCTATTCAATTAAGCACCTCTAGATTAGCACTTGTACTAGAGCAATCACTTGATTAAGCTAGCAAGCATTAGTAACCATATCCGGTGTAATAATTTGAGCATCATCATAACCATCAAGTTTCATCAATTAATGCTACGTTGCCGCTGCTCAGTCAAGTTCTCAATATCCAGGAGAGATGGCAACTCAAATCGATTCCAACCAGCTGGGGAGTTATTGTTAATACAAACCCATACTTCCCCCATTTGGGTCGCATCGGGTCACCTTTGGTACAATTTAGGTACAGTCGTGGGTCCGAGCAGTGTCTCACCCTCAGGGATACTACCAATCTGCTAGGAAGTTCAAGCCTAGCCTACCCTTGGACTCACACCACTGGCTCCCCGCACATCCTTACTTCCTCTAGTGTGTGCACTTTCACTTACTGGGTCCTAGCCTGAGTTGAGCTACTCGGCTTCGTGGTTGGAACGAGTTATCCAAACAGCTAAGTGCTAAGCATGCGTTCAACATGACATGAGGATGTATAGCGAATCGGTCCTTAACCGACACAGACGGTGATAAATAGGCACCAAGACCTCCATGCCTTGTTGCTTCTCTATCACAATCCCATCTGGTCTCCTTTTTATTCATCAACACATGGTTATTTCCACGATAGCAATTATAGCCAACCGTGATTAGATATCTACCTATATCTTGTAGGTGACAGGAAATCACCCTACTTCTACTAGACTAAGCATGGCTAAGCATATATTCGATCCTGGACCTATAAAGGATTCAAGATATATTTGTCTGGACAAGGAAAATATATGCAGCAAGTGTTTCCAATCAACTCCTATAACCTAATGCATCAAACATAAAGGACGCAAGTGATATTTGTAAAAACATAGGAGGCTTATAATGCTCCAGGGCTTGCCTTTCAAGAATGAGGAAGGTTGGTGGTTAGGACACTCAAGAAGATCTTCCACGTTGACTCCTCCTTCCGCCTGAACCTCCTACTCCTGGGCTGCCTATTGCTCCTCCTGATGCTCGGGTTGGAACTTGAGTAGAGTCACTCCTTCCGGGGAACCTATTGCATGCATTTGCACAAATGAGTATCATGAATGCATAAGAGATGAGATGATATGATAAATTGTATATGCATGAGGATAGTTCTCTGCAAGATATATGATAAGTTTAACATTCGTTGACCAAGTAGATGTATAACTTCCTTCTAGTTGATCTTTACTGAGTAGGTGCATAACTCTTCTATAGTACAAGGAACATACACTCACTGAGTTATAGTAACCTAAGGTAAAGTTGTTCATCATCAGTAAGAGGCATAGCACCTGCAGCTAACAACTAATCCCAATTAGCCTAAGCATCTACACAAGCATCACATAAGACAAACAATTACAATTGACTTAGTCATTTCCTGCTGTAAACAACAGCTACTTGTTTTGGCCATATCAGGAGTTTTACTCAACCAAGTACTATGCTCTTCGACTTTTTGGAAAGCTTATAAAACTTCCTACAATTTTCTTATAGTCATCTCAAGAAGGCTATCAAGGTCAAACAAAGCAATTTCCCAAATCTATCCAGAAATTCTAGAGAATAAGCATTTCTGGAGACCAACTTCTAACAGCTATAATTCTCAAACCATTTAGCCTATTGCCATGAAAATTTGACACAAGCAATATAAGTAAGTTATCTACAACTTTGTTATTGACAAGATTCATAGAAAACATCATTTTATCCATGCAATTTACTTAACATTAGAAATTGTCCACAACAGTCACTAAAATTGAATTATAGAGCAATTAATATTTCACTGCATATAAGCAATCAAATTTGGGCACAACCAATGGTACCAACAGTTCATAGTCATCATATACATTTTAGAAAACATAATGGTCAAGCCCAAATAAATTATTTAAATGCCTTTATTAATTTATTTGGACACTAAGGTGAAATAAGGAACATATATCTAAATTGCACAGTAAATTCTAAGAAAATTACACTAGCCTACATATGACCCCAAAAGCCTATGGTATAAATTTCATTCCATTCGGATACGTATAGCCATCTCTACAAAAATGACAAGTTGCATAGGCTTATTTTAGCAAAAATAGTTTAGCCTAATGAAAAGTGTCAAATAACAAATTTCATATTTCTCTTATTTCGTCCTAGCACCATATCACTATGTAAAATTTTGCATGATCATTAGTTATGTATTTTTACCCCATTTATTTTCACTAGAAACTAGCAATTATTTAAGATTAAATAGGAAGACCATATTCCTAGTATTCTTACTGTAGGTTTAGTATTTTTCTTAGCTAGAGAATGTCAACACAATATTAGCAAAATTGGAATCACAATTTTATCACTTTCCTAGCTCAAGTTATACATTTTACAAGATTGAAAACAATTTAAAAGCACTTATCTAGCTCCATTTAATTCTCCCTCACCCAGGGGTACCCCAGGTTGGGTCGGTGGCTCACTGGAGCAAGCTCACCGGTGAGCATGGCAAACGGCGGCGGTCGTGCGGTAGCGCGTCGGGCGTCTCCGGCCATGGCACGCTCTGGCGAGAATGGTCCTACCTCTATGTTGACCTAGCACAGCTCTAGAGCAAGATCTGGCCACGGTGAAGCACTGGGGAAGCCTGACCGTGTGCATGGCGGCATGGCAGCGCTCAGCACACAAGGCGGAGCTCTATGTATGGATAACCAGCGGCGAGAGGTGGGTCTCCATCTTCATGGTAGGAGCTAGCGTTCGTGGCTATGTATAAACACCTTTGAGTGGGGGATGGCAAGACCTAGGGGCTGCTAGCCACGGTGAGCTCGAGCTCGCGGCCATGGCGGGCACGGTGGGAGTGATGGTGCATTCCCATGTGATGGTGCGGTAGCATCAACCCTAGCTATGGCCTAAGCAGCAGTGACCTAAGGCGACTACGGACCAGACGATTGGAAGGCGGGAGATGTAGTGGAGCGGCCTAGCCACGGTGAGCCAAGAGCACGGCGGCGCTCCGATGATGTCGAGGTGGTGGAAATGGCCATAGGCCTTTACCTTGGGCTCAAGCGGTAGCTCTACTGGGTTGAGGTGGTAGAGTAGAGCAAGGCAGAGCTACTGGCATGGGCAATTTGGAAATGGAGCGATGATGGCTACACGCGAGCTCGTTGAAGCTCACGGCGATGATGGCGACGGTGGCACTGCTGCTTGCTCTACGTGTGTGGGTGAGAGAGGAGTGTGCGAGTGGGAGTGGAGCAGCAAGGGCGTGGCCCTCTTGTGTGCATGCTGGCCTGACCATCCCTACCATCGCTGGCGTATGGCCATCACGTGGTGGCCATGGCCTGGCGTGGTTGGCCACTGACGGCGCGGCATTCGTGGCCATCAAGCCATCTGATAGTGCAACTTCCTCCACCTCTATCTCCTAATCCGTTTGTAATTAGAAAAAATTGTATTAGTGAAAGTTGTAGAGCTATGTGATATCTTCAACTTTGATTTAGGAACCATCATCTAATTCTCAATGGTTAGCAAGTTACAAAGCTCCCAAGTGAGGCACATTGAAACTGTAAATGGCTTTTAGGACAGCAAATTCTCCAAGTCCAAACACAGTAATTCTTTTCTACTTTGGAGCTATTTTGGACTATGTTAGGCACTGAATAGGTCTTGGCCCAAAAATAAAAGTTGTTACTCTAGTCAAGTACTACAACTTTGCTTAAGGGTGCACTGCCATGCAAACACTCTATGCTATAATTCCACTTTGGTCAAAGTAGGATCATGAAAATTGGAGTTTCTGGATAACTATGACTTGGGGGCTGTTTTGGTCCATGTCATGAATACCAAACTTGTTCCATGTACCATCTTAAGTGTGTCAAAGGTGTTTTAGTTATCAACATCAACCACTTGCATTAACAAGCATGACCAGAAAGCATACACACGTTGCAACATAGAATAACAAAGGTATGTTTCATATGCTTCATATGAATGATTTTGTCGACGCAAAAATGTGGTAGCCACGCCAGGTGGACACACAGCAAGCCAGAATGATCTAGAGATCTCTCTGGCTTCAACGCAGGACCAGTCGATCCTGCGAATTCCCAAGGACGTGCTAGTCAATTTGACCTACAATTAATAAGGAGAGAAAGTTTATCAGTAATTTAGGATTGAACATGCTGGTTTTTCCCAGACAATTCCAAGTGTGCCGCTTCGGGAGCAGCTAGACGGGAAAATCGACTAAATATCCAATATGAGAAGAAATCGATTGTTAAGACTATAGCGCTCGCGGATCATGATTGATTTTATAGTAACGATTACAATGCACCTAGTTTTAATGATCCTTTCCCTTAAGCTATTAACATGTATGCGTCAAAGATACATCACTGGCTAAATTAGATTTGATCAATACATGGTGTAGAGCCGATGAATCCGATGAAAAGGGATATGCCACACAAATAATCCACTATTTGATATAGACAGATCTATGAACCGTCTAGATCTAATCTATTACCGTCAATAGTGAGGTTTGACCGGATCGATGCAGCTATGATGATGATGATAGTCTAGAACCAGAAAATCCATAGAACCGACCATACTTCAACAGGTTCATGAAAGCATGCCACATCTATGAAAGCACTGGCGAATCGGCTAAAATAGCCGATTTAGGTAGAAAAGTGATTCCAGCATGTGAACAATCGTCTGTTTAATATGGACAGATCTATAAACTCATCAAATCTAACATGTTATCCTTAACAGTGGGGTTCTACCGAATCGACGGCAGCCATGATAAAGATAACAGATCAAACCTTTAAAATAAATAGATCTATTCACATTTAATAGAATCATGAAGACACACTATAAGCGTTAAAGTACTGGTAATCGACTATTTAGCCGATGCAGGCATAGCAAACAGCCAAGGTCACACCTAGTCGAAAGCAAATCTAACAACTAGCATACTCTGATTTAAAGTGCTAACAGTGGGGATCGACCGGATCGTTATAGCAATAATAGCGAGCTATAGACCAGATTCAACTAGCTAGTAAACCTTCTCAAGATCAGACAAGCCTTAGCCACGTACTACGCACAATCAAGATCTAAGTAGAACGATCGATAAAACATAATTTATCGTTTAAAGTAAGAACCATCACAATGTGACAAAATAAACAACGGACTAAAAGGATGTGAGGTCGATCTAGATCGATCTCGATTGGGCAGGTTGATATTGTTGAAACTAATGACAATAAGAACATCAGCAAGATCGGTAACTTAATGAATCTACCCGAAGGATGCCACCCTTAGTTACGAACAAGCTAGAGGTCGACTGGATCGATGCAGCCCTGCTTATTGAAGAACTCACCGATATCTACAGTACTCCTACTCCTAAGGGTTGGCGTGAAGCCAAAAATAAAGTAATTGGTATTGATTGATTGGATGTCTTTTACAATAGTCGGGGTCCAATATTTATACCCAGAACCTAAACATGAATCCTTGATTGAGTGGATGTCTTTTACAATAGCTAGGGTCCAATATTTATACCCGGAACCTAAACATGAATCCTACTCAAATACGACTCAATACAATCTTTGGTATAAGAGAAAACATTCATAACTTAAGATAACTTGGACCCTAATCTTTCCCTTTTTGTATAGAATGACATGTTTCCCCCCTCAATGCCATCTGTACGTAGTCCGTTGATATTGTCTACTGACGTCATCTATAAAATAGCCAATTCCGACACTACATCAAAACAAGCTGACCTCGATTCACACCCGATCGATCCCTTGATGATACAATTTTATAAGCCTTGAGTTCCCGTGTTCTTCTTTTCCAAATTTTGGTGTAAACACATACCCCCCATTTTTGGGATAAAAGTAATTTTATTCCAAAATTACCATATATGTACCCCCGATGGGTCTATAGTCACGGGTAGAGAACCTTGATCTAGGGTCTACCAACGTCCTTGCCTGCTTATGAGCCTACACTTTAAAGCTTCATGAGAGCACTATTGTTTCATAGGCGCTTGGATTCAATCTTCTAGACCGACTATTAATGCTTATTCGACCCTGGCGAGAGCAACCCAATGACTTAGTTATGTTTCCCTTCTACTTGCCTTCTCGAGTGCCCTTGGCTCTTGTCGCACCCGGTTTTAAAGACAAAACTAGATACACACTATATGTGAGCCCAGGAAGTCAAATCTCACATATAGCCACAAATAAGGGTAATATCAAAAGACAATACTTATTACATAACGTATTAGTACAAGGAATATAACCTCAAAGTATAAACAGCGGAAAGACAACTCTATTTTTCAGGCGAAGACTCCAAATCCATAGGGACGACTGACTGGTTGACCATAAGCCTAACTCCTTCAGACTGGCAATCTAGTACCCATCTGGGATTTTCATTGGATGTAAAGCAAGTGTAAGCTCACCATGCTTAGCAAGTATATCAAAGGGATCTATGAGGCTAAAAAGACTTGACACTGTTTGACTGCGGTTCACAATTTTAGTTGATCAAGTTTTAGCATCCTATATCACTACTTTAGTGAACAATCCCAATTCCCAAGTGATATTAAAGTATAGTTAAGTTTATCTCAATTCCTAGCCATCCACCATCCATAGTAACCACTAATCTTGAAGGATCTAGACTGCTCGTATCCGTGAGCATGGCTGTTATAACAAGTCAAATATTTCTGCAGAAATTGTACATCTTTACCCACCGAGCCGTGATTCCTAATGCTGGGGTTTGCAAAGCCCACTACACCTCTACCTAGGAAGTGTGGTAGGGTTTCACTATGAAACCCTTAGCTAGTTGCACGAACAAGTCATACCTACGTGTGGGCAACGTAGCACGGTACACACATCCTAGCAGAAAAAGGAAAGATACCCTCTTACCCTTACTGGAAGCTACAGACGAGCTAGTACAATCTAGTTAATAGGTTAAAGTCAGAGTCATATGACACTTGGGGTTGTACGGAACCTCCTGGGTTGCCGCTTCAGGATTAAGTCCTTATGGAGAGGCACTAGAGTACTCAATCCTGTACTCTAGCCCCCTATCTATTGCTACAAAGCTTCATGTTATCATATTGCATAATGTCTTTAGACATGTTTAGCTATTATTTTATGTTCAGCGCTGTAGCATCTATCCAAAATGCATACCCAAACCCTAGGTAACAAGGATATGTGGTACAAGTATTCATCTAGGTAAAGTCCTTAAGGGTATATCAAATTAGACACATGCATGAATATGAAGTGTAATAATCATATGTACAAGGGTCCTTTGGTACACTTGCCTTAAATATCGATCCTTCGATAAGCTTTAATCTTCAACGTCCTTCTTCTTCTTCTGGATCACCACGTATATCTCACTGACTGGACGTAATCGTAGAACACCACACAACATCCATACACATACATGCATAGCATACAATTGCATCTATATCAGAACAATATACCAATCATAGAATAATAAGTAAAAGAGTTTGAAATATGATTCTACGCATCGCTACGAATACATAGTCGCGAGAGGCACGCTAATCGGAGCTATGGTTGAAAAGACATATCTACCAAAAGATTTTGCTTATAAAAAATATACTAAAAGAGTGGGATCGTCGCTACAATCACAGGAACACAAGAATCACCCATAACGAAACTATCATTAAAAAGAAACGACTATCAGGATTTTATATTACAAAAGAGAGAAAAGGCCTATATGCTTGATTTATTTTAATTGCGCAAAACTATATGAAGCATATTAATTCAGATTACATAAAATCATATTTTATTTTAAAAGCCGAGTTGAACTAGTCATATTTTAGACATAAACATGCACGTATTATTTAATCAAATTAAACTTTAACTTTGCAAGAGAAAAATGCATGAGAAAGCATCTTAACTGACTTTATATAAATCATGTTTAAACTAAGCAATTTATAATTAATAAATACATATTTAGGTTGACATTAATTAACAAGTAATTATAAAAGGTGGATACTGTCCTAGGTTGCTGTTATTTAGAAACAAGTTTACGAAATCATTAATAAAATTAATATTTAAATTATAATATTATGAACATGTGACATGATAAACATTGCTACTAACGCGTACCTTACATTGGCACGATTTAACACAATAAGAACGAAGTTAACCCTATGTAGTTGCTTTTAATTAAAAGCTATTGAATAATCATTAATCAAATTAATATTTAACTTATAAATTTCCAAGATGTGAGACATGTTAAACATCGCTATTAACACGTATTACACATTGCAATGAAACTCATGCAATCGAATCGAAATCGAAAACCTAAATTGATTTTTCTTAAACAACGATTAATTAATTATAGACACAATTAATATTTGAATAAAATAAATTCATAAACATGTGATATAAAAACTAATAACTCTACTGCGTAGATCTCGATGACACGAAACTAACGCAACTAGAACGAACTGAACCGAAATTAAAACGAAGGAACTACGAAGATTAAACGAACCAGTGGCAATACCGTAAATATGGTCATCTTCAACCTCCATCCATACGTACGTACACAGTACCAACCACGGTGGGGATTCGGCTATCTGCTGCTGCCGTGTAGGGAAGGGAAGGCCCTGGCCAGGCGGCGCTCGGCCGGCTGAGGGGCGCTTGGCTAGACAGCCAGCCGGTGGCGGCGCGGTGCCAGGTGTGGTGGCGCGGTCTGGTGGAGCAGCGGCGGCGGTCGTCCTACATGCTCGCGAGTAGGCGTGGGATGGGGCGGCGCGGTGATAGCGGGGTCGAGAGCTGGCATCGACGCTATGGGGCCAGGGTGCTAGGGGTGGTGGCGCATGGCCAACTGTAGGCACGGGATGGCTGGAGAACTCAAAGAAGAGGGCCACCCATGGACGAGCTCGCCGGAAAATCGATCGGAAAAAGGAAAACAAAGGGGGAATAGTCAAACGGTGATGGATTCGAGAAAAGGACACTACGGTGAAGAGAACGATGAGATCTACCTTGTGCTGGTGGTGGTTGACGCCGAAACGCGATGGTTTGGCCAGAAAAGCTCGCCGAAGAGTTTGTCGGAAACCTAGCTTTTCCAAACTTCGGCGTCCAATCTGCGGTGATAGGAGTGGCGGCTCGCGAAATGGGCTGTACTTTCAGAATCAGCACATCGAGGGCTACGTCGGCATATATATACATAGGGTTTGGAGATTTTGGAAATTTGAGATATTTTAGGAAATAATTGATTTTCAGAACTAAAATAATTATAGAAAATCGGGAATTACTATTTAGGCTCTGAAAAATATCTCTGAGCTCCAAAAAATACTAGAAAAATTCCTAGGGATAGATAGAAGAATGAGGAACACAACCAAAGTGGTTTTAGCTCTGAAAAGGACTTTTGTATTGATCGAGAAAAAAGACAAAGCTCCCAGAAATAGGAATTTAATCATGAAAAAGGTCGAAAAGATTCCCGAAAAGAGAGGCATCATTCTAATGCGTCTTAAAACCTTTTCCAAGCCTTTAGATTTTGAAAACAGGGCATCTTATCTAACTTTTAGTTTTGCAAGTTTTCAAATTCTTTTCAAACCACTACTTGAAAAAAATATTTTAAAGATTGAGATTTGAATTTATTTTCCAACCCACTCATCACAAAAGTATCAATGCAATGGCATATATGCGCAAACATGTTGCTACCCTTATGTTGGATTTTAATTTAAAGAAAATTTTCTTTTACCTATGTTTTTATGAGCACAAAACAATTAACAGAAATCATTTTACTCTTTTTAGAAAGTAGCTAATTTTAGGGTATTACAATTCTACCACCCTTAAGATGAATCTCGTCCCCGAGATTCGGGGAAGAAGAGCAAAGAAGCGAGGGATACTTCAACTTGAGATCTTCTTCACTTCCTTGAGCAACACCATCTTGATACTCACCTTGTGTTGTATGAGAATTCATCACATGGCTACTCTTGCAAATTCTTGTTCCATCTTATTCCAAGTCCGATCTTGTTGCTTCTCTTAATTCGTTCTAGTGAATCTTATTATCCACATGTTAAGCTTCCAAAAGATCTTGCTTAGTTTGAATCAGAACTTTGAATTCTATGGTTCATTTTTTATGCATTTTGAAATGTTTTACTTTTCAAAAGGAAGACTTTTAATCAAAACCGAACAAATTTTCTTTTTCAACTCCTTTTGAAATAGCTTTCAAAATATGTTTTATGTTTAGAACTCAAGAAAATATTTCAACCATGTTTTGAAACTCTTTTGAATAAATGTTTTTAAGGTTTTGAAATAAACCCAACCATTTTCAAATCATTGGAAACTTAGGTAAACATACCAAGCTTTGTTTTTCAAACTCTTTTGAAAACTCAACTTTATAATCAAATCTCAGATAAAGAGTAGAAAAATCAACTCAGGTTCTTTTGAAATCTGTTTCAAATAAGGGATTTTCAAGATTTTAGAAAACAAATGAAACATTCGAACTTCATTTTTAAATCATTTTGAATGAACTCTTTTGGGATTTCTGAAATCAAACCAAATCAATTTCAAAACTACTTTAGAAATAAAGAGAGTAAGTTTTTAAATTCCCATTTTCTTTTGAAGTCAAACAAAAGACTTAATACATATGTTCAAGTTCTTTTTGGAATAAAACTTTTGAGGGAATTAAATCAAATCAAATAATTTTCAACCCTTTCAAACTATTTTGGAAGACTTCTTTTGGAAATACACTTTTGAAATCAACTCAAACCTTTTCTTTTCAAATTTTGTTTAGAAATCAAACTTAATTCTGATTCAAGGCCAAAAGTGCTCCGTTTCCAAATGCAAATTGTTGCAAACTTTTGAACTAAATTTTTCAAACTTTTGTAAAATATCTTGAAAGCATTTTGAACACCTTTCAAATAAAATTTGAAATAAGACAACTCAAAAAAAATCAATCGATCTTTTTCAAACAACCCATTTTAAAAACACTTTAGAGTCATTTTCAAAGTGTTTTAGAATAAAATGGTTCAAAAGTGTTTTTAGAATAACACTTTGAAGAGTAACCGAATACATTTTACTCTTTTTGAAATTTAGTTCAAAGCAAAGTGGGTTTTCGAATCTGATTTCACTTTCAACTTTTTGAAGTTTTAGGAATAAGATACTTTCAAACTTTTTATGAATATCTATTTTTAAACTAAAACCTTGAGTGAAGCAGTTCAAATGAAATTATTTTGTTTTGAATGAGCAAAAGAGTCTTTCAAAATTCAAATCAAAACTTTTGAAATGTCTCAAAAATAGTCTTTAGCAACATGTTTTCAATCTTTTAAACTTTAATACTCTTTTCAAATGAACTCTTATTCTTTGGTGAAATACTTTTGAAATTAAGTTTTGAATACCAACTCTTGAAAATGAGAAAACAAACTTAAACCCTTTTTTATCTTAGTTCGAATCAACTTTTGAAGAAGTTTTTCAAAGTTCTTGAATCGAAAGGTTGTTAATTCATTTTCCAACATCATTTGAAGATTTCATTTCAAGGAAAGAGCTTTAAATAGAAATCAAAACCAATCCAATTGTTTTCAAGAGTTAATCTTAGTCTTGAGCATTCTTGCAACTGTCTATATCCTAGGTATGTGAAGATCGAACTCCCAACCATAGCTAGCTCGAAGATCAATCTTGACGTAGATCCAAACTCCTTATGGTTCACCAACTCGCAACACTCTTAGCTTGGCTACCCCCCATAAGAAGAGATGGGATAGGGGCACCAACATCTAGCATGTAACTTTCTTCAAGGTGTATTATCATCCTCTGACATCCTAGAGAGCTTATGGACATAGATAAGAATAAGAAAAATTGATCCTTCCCTAGATAGAAAACAGCAGCGCAGAAAAACATCCATATCTCGAGTTCCAATAATGTTCCATCTTACACCATTGGAAAGCTTATAAAATTCCCCACATCTTTCTTTTATACCACTCCTTCAGATTCTGCAGTTAACTTGGTCAAAATGTTTGCTCAACAGAAACTATTCTAGATTCCAAATAGCGTAGATGTATCACCTTGTGATTTTCATATTTCCCAAACCAGAATATCTATCAAGGTGAATCTTGTGGGAAAAGAAAAATCTTGAAGTCTGCATTCACCTAGAATTTTCTCAGAATTTTTGGTTGCCCAGAGGTTGAAGACATAGGACATAGAAGACAGACTGCTCCAGAAGACCGAAAGGAGGAGACAAGAGAAAAAGGACCCAGATATTTATTTCCTTATCCCTTATACCTTAAACCTTTAATATAAATGAAATTGTGAGCATAACCCACAAATTCACTGCACTCATTACAAAGATCCAACTCAACCATAACATAAATATAAACCATTAAAACATGAAATACAAGCTCGTTACTAATCGTTCCTTCTAGCTACTTGGTAGACATTCTTAGGAGAAAACTTCTTAACATGGCATTGGAAATTTGAATAGAGGTGAGACTAGAAAGTTTGCAAGAGATCAAGAACAACAACTCAAGGAGATAAGAAAGTATAACTCAAATGGAGCTATCAAGGAGAGGAGACAATAGGACAAGGATTGGAAATATTTAATTCAATGAGTCAAGGAGGTGGAGAAATAGTTTTATAGTAAAATAGGTTTTTACAAACGACCAGTGCTAACTAGGTTTGCGTCCTACAGTCAGCATTGCTCTAATACCACTTTGTCGCACCCGGTTTTAAAGACAAAACCAGATACACACTATATATGAGCCTAGGAAGTCAAATTTCACATATAGCCACAAATAAGGGTAATATCAAAAGACAATACTTATTACATAACATATTAGTACAAGGAATATAACCTCAGAGTGTAGACAGCAGAAAGACAACTCCGATCTTCAGGCAAAGACTCCAAATCCATAGGGACGACTGACTGGTTGACCACAAGCCTAACTCCTTCAGACTGGCAATCTGGTACCCATCCATGATTTTCATTGGATGTAAAGCAAGTGTAAGCTCACCATGCTTAGCAAGTATATCAAAGGGATCTATGAGCCTCAAAAGGCTTGACACTATTTGACTATGGTTCGCAATTTTAGTTGATCAAGTTTTAGCATCCTGTATCACTACTTTAGTGAACAATCCCAATTCCTAAGTAATATTAAAGTATAGTCAAGTTTATCTCAATTCACAGCCATCCACCATCCATAGTAACCACTAATCTTGAAGGATCCAGACCGCTCGTATCTGTGAGCACAGCTGTTATAACAGGTCAAATATTTCTATAGAAATTGTACATCTTTACCCACTGAGCTGTGATTCCCAATGCTAGGGTTTGCAAAGCCCACTACACCTCTACCTAGGAAGTGTGGCAGGGTTTCACTATGAAACCCTTAGCTAGTTGCACTAACAAGTTGTAGCTACTAAGGAGTGGCACGCATGGGCAACACAGCACGATACACACATCTAAGTAGAAAAAGGAAAGATACCCTCTTACCCTTACTGGAAGCTATAGATGAGCTAGTACAATCTAGTTAACAGGTTAAAGTCAGAGCCATATGACACTCGGGGTTGTACGAAACCTCCTGGGTTGCCGTTTTAGGATTAAGTCCTTATGGAGAGGCACTAGAGTACTCAACCCCATACTCTAGCCCTCTATCTATTGCTACAAAGTTTCATGTTATCATATTGCATAATGTCTTTAGTCATATTTAGCTATTATTTTATGTTCAGCGCTACAACATCTATCCAAAATGCATACCCACACCCTAGGTAACAAGGATATGTGGTACAAGTATTCATCTAGGTAAAGTCCTTAAGGGTATATCAAATTAGACACATGCATCAATTTGAAGTGTAATAATTCATAGGTATAAGGGGCCTTTGGTACACTTGCCTTAAATACCGATCCTTCGATAAGCTTTAATCTTCAACATCCTTGTTCTTCTGGATCACCACGTATATCTCACCGACTAGACGTAATCGTAGAACACCACACAACATCCATACACATACATGTATAGCATACAATTGCATCTATATCAGAACAATACACCAATCATAAAAAAATAAGTAAAAGAGTTTGAAATATGATTCTACGCATCGCTACGAATACACAGTCGCGAGAGGCATGCTAATCGAAGCTATGGTTGAAAAGACACATCTACCGAAAGATTTTGCTTATAAAACAACATACTAAAAGAGTTGGATCATCACTACAATCACGGGAACACAAGAATCACCGATAACGGAACTATCAATAAAAAGAAACGACTATCGGGATTTTATATTACAAAAGAGAGAAAAGGCCTATATGCTTGATTTATTTTAATTGAGCAAAAACTATATGAAGCATATTAATTCAGATTACATAAAATCACATTTTATTTTAAAAGTCGAGTTGAACTAGTCATATTTTATACATAAACATGCACATATCATTTAATCAAATTAAACTTTAACTTTGCAAGAGAAAAATGCATGTGAAAGCATCTTAACCGACTTTATATAAATCTTGCTTAAACTAAGCAATTTATAATTAATAAATACATATTTAGGTTGACATTAATTAACAAGTAATTATAAAAGGTGGATACTGTCCTAGGTTGCTGTTATTTAGAAACAAGTTTACAAAATCATTAATAAAATTAATATTTAAATTATAATATTATGAACATATGACATGATAAACGTTGCTACTAATGCGTACCTTACATTGGCACGATTTAACACGATAAGAACAAAGTTAACCCTATGTAGTTGCTTTTAATTAAAAGCTATTGAATAATCATTAATCAAATTAATATTTAACTTATAAATTTCCAAGATGTGAGACATGTTAAACATCGTTGTTAACACATATTACACATTGCGATGAAACTCGCGCAATCGAATCGAAATCGAAAACCTAAATCAATTTTTCTTAAACAACGATTAATTAATTATAGACACAATTAATATTTTAATAAAATAAATTCATAAACATGTGATATAAAAACTAATAACTCTACTGCATAGATCTCGACGACACGAAACTAGTGCAACTGGAATGAACTGAAATGGAATTAAAATGAAGGAACTACGGAGATTAAACGAACCAGTGGCAATACCGTAAATATGGTCATCTTCAACCTCCTTCCATACGTACATACACAGTACCAACCACGATGGGGATTTGGCTGTCTGCTACTGCCGTGCAGGGAAGGGAAGGCCCTGGCCAGGCGGTGCTTGACTGGATAGCCAGTCGGCAGTGGCGCGGTGCCAGGTGCGGTGGCGCGGTCTGGTGGAGCAGCGGTGGCAGCGGTCCTGCACGCTCGCGAGCAGGCGTGGGACGGGTCGGCGCAGGGCCATGGGGCCACGCGGTGATGGCGGGGTCGGGCACTAGCTCCGGCGCTATGGGGCCAGGGGGCCGGGAGTGGCGCCGCATGGCCGATTGCAGGCATGGGATGGTCGGAGAACTCGAAGAAGAGGGCCGGCCATGGACGAGCTCGCTGGAAAATCGATCGAAAAAAGGAAAACAAAGGGGATACAGTCAAACGGTGATGGATTCGAGAAAAGAAGGACACTACGGTGAAGAGAACGATGAGATCTACCTTGTGGTGGTGGTGTTGACGCCGGAACGCGACGGTTTGGCCGAAAAAGCTCGCCGAAGAGTTTGCCGGAAACCTAGCTTTTCCAAACTTCGGCGTTCGATCTGCGGTGATAGGAGTGGCGGCTCTCGAAACGGGCTGTACTTTCAGAATCAGTGCATCGAGAGCTACGTTAGCATAT
>NW_027098243.1:0-95325 GCF_019320115.1 Miscanthus floridulus
ATATATATACACGTAGGGTTTGGAGATTTTGGAAATTTGAGATATTTTAGGAAATAATTGATTTTCGGAATTAAAATAATTATAGAAAATCGGGAATTACTATTTAGGCTCCGAAAAATATCTCTGAGCTCTAAAAAATACTAGAAAAAATCCTAGGGATATATGGAAGAATGAGGAACACAACCAAAGTAGTTTTAGCTCCGAAAAAAACTTTTTCATTGATCGAGGAAAAAGACAAAGCTCCAAGAAATAGGAATTTAATCCCAAAAAAGGTCGGAAAGATTCCCAGAAAGAGTGGCATCATTCTAACGCGTCTTAAAACCTTTTTCAAGCCTTTAGATTTTGAAAACAAGGCATCGTATCTAACTTTTATTTTTGCAAGTTTTCAAATTCTTTTCAAACCACTACTTGAAAGCAATATTTTAACGATTGAGATTTGAATTTATTTTCCAAACCACTCATCACAAAAGTATCAATGCAACAGCATGTATGCGCAAACATGTTGCTACCCTTATGTTGGAGTTTAATTTAAAGAAAATTTTCTTTTACCTATGTTTTTATGAGCATAAAATAATTAACAGAAATCATTTTACTCTTTTTAGAAAGTAGCTAATTTTAGGGTGTTACAACTCTGCTAGACCCTCCATGGTCTAATTTCTTACTATGAGGGTCTTAAGTGGTTAGAAGAATTCTTATGCATAGGGCGATTGTGTCGCTCATTTCAACGCCTTGTTGAGCAAGGGGATTAGCTTTCTTGTGATGTCACCTGAGTTTTCTCACCATCAGTGTAGAGCTATCTAGTGTTTGCAAGGGTTCAAATGTGTGGACACCTTCCCCTTATTCACTCTATCAAGTGCTCATGACGAGAAATCAGTTGGATATATGGGCATCTTTTTAGCAGGCGGCCCTTTCTCTCCCCTAATGCTACTTCTATCAGTGGGCCAGTATGACTCGGTTCATGATGACCTTTGGCCTTATGGGGGATCTAGACTCCCTTCAATCTAAGGAAGTCTTAGTGGGTCGATCGTCGGTCAATGTAAACCCTTTATATCAATCCCACGGTATCTGTAATTATGGGAAGCAATAAGTCTAAATCAGTTGTGCTTCTGTGAACCATTCCCTAAATTTCTGGAGTGTTGATCTATTTCTGTAACTGACTTCAATTCCATACCCCTGATGAAGTCTATCTTCTCATCTCCTGGGCTATATATATGGGCTATGGTTGTGGACCAAAAAACAACCTGCTTTGTCACAAACCTTCTATGCCTTTGGTGTGTTTTGCTTTCTAATAGGCTCAAAGACATGGAGAACGGCAAGAGGCCTACCGAAGAGGCCCTTGATGAGTCTGTGCCACCATACCAGCGTCTTCGTCACCAAGAGGATGCAACCCATGATCTTGGGCTGACAAACTTTCATCTGAATGCACTATAGGATGCTCTCATCATCTCAGAACATGGGGCCAACTCCACTCAAGCGAGGCTGGCCGAGGCCGAGGCTAGAATTATGGGTGAGATATCCACCACAATTCTCTGTTTCTTTTAGTGCTGTCTTTAAGATCTTGATTATCCCTTCCTAGAATCTTTCCAGACCTATCGGCCCAATTGGAAAGCCTTCGATTAGCTATAGAGTATGCATCAGGATTCGTCAATGCCAGGGGTGCCATGCTAGTGGTTCGCCTATACGACGTCCTAAACCGTGTTAGAGAAGTTGCCCTTCATGGTGTTCGTCATGGTGCTGCCATGGCATTGGCTGTTGCGCAAGCTTGCTCTAGCCATGAGCTTTGACTTCTTCCCCATGGTTTCCCAGCCACCGAACACCCTAAGAACCATGAGCGCCTAGTCATGGACTTCTTCAACACCGCCAACTCCGTAGCCCTCGCTTCCTAGGCCAAAGACATAGTGAGCAAAGTGTTCCCCAGCCCTTAGTTTGTAATAGGAGAAGCTAGCAAACAATTTCTTCATTTTAAGTGACTCCTCTTTTGCCCTGTACTCATGTTTCATGTACTAATTTGTAAGCAGTTATCTGGCCTATTGCGTGTCTCCTCGAGGCTCAGTAGAATAGCCATTTTAGATTAGCTGATTTGGACTTGTGATTCGATCTGACTCGGTTAAATCTGAAAACGGCTCTCATGGTAAAACTTTTTAAATTCCTCATCGGTCATTAATCGCCGCATTTTCCCTCAGTACTAGTAGAACGATGCTTCCTCTTCCATTAATTGGGCTTGCCTTTGCATATTCCAAGATATCGACCATCCCATCTCTGTGGCTATAAACACCGGCTAAGGGCTCTGGCTTCAAGCATATCTACACTTGCAACTGCCTCTACTCTCTATACTTCTCCACCTTCACAAACCCTATAGTAGTTTCCCTTCTTCTTCCACGATCTAGGCCAGCATCCATGGTAGGAGAAGATCACCGCGGCAAGTGCATAGTGGAAGATCTCCTAGAGGAGGAGGTCCCAATCAGCCAGTGACTTCGCCGCATGAGGTAAGACTGAACACTCCCTTCCATAGTGAGAATCATCTACTAATGCATCTACAGGCTCATCCTCAATGATAGCCTCTGATTGCTTCCTCCTAGGACTGGCGAGCCTTCTATCGCCGCATCTGCTACTGCCATGCCGGACTCATCATCGGACTCCTCCAAATCCTACAATGGTGATGACGCCCGATGTTTCCTCTAGGAGTGGAGGGCTACCAAGGACCATTACTCTGAGGTGACTAAGGAAAATGGTCAGCTTGAGAGCCACCTCGAGGCTTCTCAAGCCACCCTCCTTGCCATCGAGGAAGAAGCTAACGCTACTCAAGCGCGGTTGGCTGAGTCTGACACCATGGTGGCGGGTAAAGGGAACTCTAAGAAAACCTTCATTTCAATTTACACTATCTTTGTCTTGATAGCTAATTTCTTTATGTGATTTCTAGCCTTAATGGTGCAGTTGGAGAACCTCCAACTGGCGGTGAACGTGGCTATGGTGGCCCTCAATGCTCAGGGCCCTCTTCTCATCAGCCACCTATAGGACATCCAGGCGCGCATTCAGGAGATTGCCCTCCACGATGTTCACCATGGCACGGCGATGGCTCTGGCAGCGGCACAAGTCGAGACCGAGCATGACCTCCACACCATGGAGCCAGGCTTTCCAATGGCCGATGACCCTGGCACACATGAGGACCTATTCAAGGACTTTGAAGATTCCACAGCGGCCATCGTGGACATCACTTCAGCTTAGGACGTTGTAAATAGGGTGTTCAATTAGCTTGTACCTTGTACAAATTGATCAATGAATGAAATCCCTATTTTTCTATGATCGTGTCTTATTGAACTTCCTACAATATCTTTGTATACATCATGATTGTCTCTGTGTTTATTTTTGCTCTATAGGCGATACATATCGTATCAGCTTTACCCCTTTGGGTTCATTTTTTGAACTAGAGGTGATACCCTTCCGGCACCAGCTATTAGAGCTGATGACTGAACAAACCGGCTATCAAGTATTAGTCCAAACGCTAGGATAATATTTCTTTAGATACTTTCCATTGATCGCCCTATCAAATTCCTCTTCTCTCCCTAGCATTTCCAAAATATAAGCATTGCCAGGCGCACAACATTTAATCCGATAAGGTCCCTCCCAGTTAGGTGACCATTTGCCGAACTACTATCTCTCGACCCGATTGGCAATTTCACTTTCCAAACCAAGTCGCCTTCAAAAAATTGTTTGCTCTTGACCTTCTTATTGTAATACTTCACAATCCTTAGCTTATTGGCTTCGATATTCTCAAGAGTATGCAGCCAATGGCAACTTAAGTCATCTACCTTAAGATTCTTGTAAACTTTGGCTGACAAATCATTTTGCAACATGACACGCCTCAATCCAGTTTGAATCTCCCAAGGAAGAACTACATTATGACCATACACAAGTTCATAAGGTGATGCTTTAATCGATCCATGACAGTCCATCCTATATGCCCATTAATGCCTCATTAAGCATTGAATACCACTTCCTTGGTTGTTCTTAGATCTTTTTCTTGATCAGCTTAATCATAATTTGATTGGACGCCTTTGCCTAGCCATTAGCCTAAGCATAGTAAGGAGAAGAATTTAATAACTTAATTCCCATACTGGTAGTAAAGTCTTTGAACTCTTCTTATGTGAATATTGTCCCCTAATCAGTAGTAATAGTTTGATGAATCCCAAAATGATACACAATATGCTCCTTGACAAAATCAACCATGTTCTTTGAGGTTACCATCTTCATAGGAATTGCCTCAACCCACTTAGTGAAGTAATTTGCTGCTACCAATATAAACTTATGTCCTTTACTTGAAGGCGGAAAAATCTAGCCAATTAAATCAATTCCTCAACCTCAAAACGGCCATGGTTTGATTATTGGATTCATAGCGGATGCGGGCGATTTCTGAATATTACCAAAACATTGACAATCTTTACACCCCTTATAATATTCAAAACAATCTTCTAGTATTGTTGGCCAGAAATATCTGGTCCTACGAATAATCCATTTCATCTTATAAGTCGATTGATGAGCTCCACATATCCCTTCATGTACCTCACCCATCAACACTTTAGCTTCTTCTTGATTTAAGCATTTAAGCAACACCCCCATCGACTATCTTGTAATATAGCTGATCATCTAGCAAGACATACTTGGTCGATTTATACCTTAGTTTCCTGGTAACCTTCTATGATGGATTCTTAAGGTAATCGATTATTTCAACTCTCCAATCATTAGTCAAGTTTTCACTACTTAGGATCTCTTGAAACACTCGATAACCTGACGCGCTTTGAGCTAACCGATTAGCCTCTTGATTTTGCACTCTTGGAATATGCTAA
Organism: Miscanthus floridulus; assembly: GCF_019320115.1. NCBI lineage: Eukaryota > Viridiplantae > Streptophyta > Magnoliopsida > Poales > Poaceae > Miscanthus > Miscanthus floridulus. The sequence goes on from NW_027098243.1 coordinate 4,845, forward strand.
AGAGAAATAAGAGGAAACTCCATGAGTAACCTCTAGCATTCATCATAGTACCCCTCAGAATATTATCTTTACATTCATATAGGCCGATCAACTGATTAATAATTAACTGTGAATCTCCAAATACTTCAATTGCCTCAGCCTTTACTTCATGAAGAAGTTGAAGCCCCTTAAGAATAGCTTCATATTCTACTTGATTGTTGGTAGTCACTGGTTTAGTCAGAAAAACAAACTCAAAACTTGCCCCTGAGGTGAAATAATAGCAATACCAATGCCACCACCTTGTTTGCATGATGATCCATCAAAGAATAACGTCCAAGGTATCGGCTCTACATAGCCAATACTCGGCTTATGATGCTGGGTGACAAAATCGGCTATTACTTGCCCCTTGACTGCTTTAGCCGATTCGTACCTCAAGTCAAATTCTGACAATGCAAGAATCCACTTCCCCATTCTCCCATTTAATATCGGCATTGATAGCATGTGTTTGATCACATCAGCTTTAGAGACAACTGTACACTCAGCCGATAACAAGTAATGTCGCAACTTGGTGCAAGAGAAATATAAGCACAAGCATAACTTTTCAATAGGAGAATATCTTGTTTCTAGATCCAAAAGTCTTCTACTTAGATAGAAAACAACTCATTTTTTCCTTCAAACTCTTGCATTAAGGCCGATCCAATTGTTTGGTTATCGGCCGACACGTACAACTTAAAAGGCTTACCTTGCTGAGGAGGGACCAGCACGGGTGGACATTTCATATATTCCTTTATCTCCTCAAACGCCTTTTGTTGTACATCACCCCATTTAAATTCTTGATCATTTTTCAACTTCTACAAAGGAGAAAACGATAGAACCCTTTCTAACAAATTTGAAATAAACCTCTTGATAAAATTAATCTTACCAAGCAAAGATTGTAACTCTATTTTAGTAGTCGGGGGCACTGCCTCATCAATTGCTTTCATACTTTTCTGACCAATTTTGATTCCTCTCTCATGGACCATAAAACCTAAAAATTATCTAGCTGATACTCCAAAGGCACACTTATTGGGATTCATCTTTAAACCATGTTCTCTTGTGCACTCCAAAGTCTCTCGCAAATCAGCTAGATGTTCCTTATACCCTTTAGATTTTACCATTACATCATCAATGTAGATTTCAACAATCCGATCAACTTATGAAAAATATAATTCATCGCTCTCTGATAAGTTGCACCGGCATTCTTCAAACCAAAGGTCATCTCAACCCATTCAAATAAATGGATTGCGCCAGGACACCTAAAAGCTATTTTTGCTATATCTTCCTCAGCCATAAAATGTGATTATATCCTGCATTGCCATCCATAAAACTAATAACCTTGTGCCCGGCTGCTGCATCTACCAACATATCAGCCATCGGCATCGGATAACCATCCATGGGTGTAGCCTTGTTCAGATCTCTAAAATCGATGCAAACTCTTAACTTCCCATTTTTCTTATATATAGGAACAACACTCGATATCCACTCTACATATCGGCACGATCGGATAAATTTCGCTTCTAGTAATCTTTCAGTCTCCTTTTTTATATCATCAAGAACAATTGGGTTAAATCTCCTTGGAGCTTGTTTAAACGGCCGATATCCAGGTCTGATTGGTAACCGATGTTCAACAATTGATTGATCTAGACCAGGCATCTCATAATATTCCCGAGCAAAACAATCTTTAAATTCCTTTAATAAATCTATCAACTCTTGCTTATACTCAGGATCCAACTTAGCACATACATACGTCGGCTTAGGCCTATCTCCAAAGCCAATATCTATTTCCTCTAATTCATCGGCCGACGTAAAGCCATATCCTAGTTTACCATCTGTACCATCTATTGGATTATCCATTAAAACAAACTCTTAGAGCCGATTGCTTGGATCGGCTGTTGGCTTTCATCATTGATCTTAATGAAGGCTCCTTCCCATAGCTTGCTAGAAAAACATTTGAAGTCTTCTAGTTCCCAATACATTGGATCAGCTATTGCTATACTCATAGAATCATCAGCATGAACCAGCTCAACATCATCTCCATGCCACTGAATCAAGCATTGATGCATACTCGATGGTACACAACAATTTGCATGAATTCAATCATGACCAAGGAGTAAACTGTATGAACCTTTTCCATCAATGATGAAGAATATGGTGAGCAAAGTCTTACTTCCGATTGTCATTTCGACGTTTATTGCCCCCCTGGTCTTGGATGCATTACCCCCAAAATCCTTAAGCATCATATCAGTCTCAATCAAATCTCCTGGTCCATTGCTAAGCTTGCGAAAAGTAGTATAAGGCATAAGATTAACAGAAGCACCTCCATCCACCAACCTTTTGCTCATTGGCTTCCCATCAACGAAACCTTTTACATATAAAGCTTTTAAGTGCCGATGCTTGACTGGCTTATCGAATATAGCTTGTTGTATAACTGTCAACTTGGCAACTATCTCCTCATACTCTGATTCATCAAAATGTGAATAGACTTCTTGGTCTGCTAGAGCTCTAAATTATGACGGCAATAGAAAAGCCATTTGAATATTAGCCGATGGTTGACCCCTATTGGTTGTTTGTTTAGCATGCCACACTTGAGGTCTACCAGATGCTTGAGCCTATTCTAGCTCTCTGTTCCTTAGGCATTGTACCCTTCTTTTCTAGCTTCTTGTCAAACCTCCTAGACACCACTGCCCTTCCTGCCAAACATATTCTTCCTCATCACCCTCTTTTTCATAATTAGCCTAGTTTTGATCAACAACTCACTTCCCAATCCAATCGTGAACACTTCTATTTTTTAAGCGTCGATCCATATTATTATGACGATACTCATTTTGAGCATGGACAGACCGACGGTTGGCTTGAGATTGCCTAAACTCCCAATATTGTTCACTACACTCTGGGCAATTATTTCTGGTAGGTAATTTCAAACCTTTATTCCAACAATGTCTGAAAAATGGACAATTCCAATGTGATTCAGCTTGTTTTCTTTCATACCTATCCTCTTCTTGTTGACGCTGGTATTCTTTCTCTTCTAACCAACGCTGAAAATCCTTTTCCTTCTACCATTGCCATTTATTCAACAAAATTCAAGATGTGACATGCGGCATTATCACCCCATTTCTTGACGTCTCTCCCTACTCATATCGGCTCTTCTGTTGGTCACGACGCCTTTTAATCTCTCTATATTTATTAGCCGATATTTGCATCTTTGGATCGATGGTTCCGGTTTCTTTTGCCCTAGTTGATGTTAGGCCTTTAGTCTTTCCTTTGAGCAACTTAACATCGACCATATTCTAATCTCTTGGGAAAGGATTATCATCAACTTTCATCTTCCGATGTATATCAAATTTAAGCTTCCCTTGCTGAATAGCCCTCTGTATATGTTGTCAAAAAATTATGCACTTGTTAGTAGAATTAGAAGTAGCATTATGAAACTTGCAGAACTTCTTATTCTTGAACTAATCAGAAGGTAACATAACATGATTGGCGGGCAATTTGATCTGTCCTCTCTTAAGCAAGAAATCAAATAACTTGTCTGATTTTGTGACGTCAAAATCATAGCTCTCCTCAACTCCTTTTCCCCAAGGATTTGGCACCATTATTGGCTTCTTACCCCAATTCCATTCAGTATTAGCAATCTCTTCTTCTTCATCGTCCTCATCGTCATCATCAACTGAATATGGATTATAGGCTTCAATAATTATGCCACTCTTTTGGAATCGGGTATCTCTGTGCATATTCTGGAATTGGCTATTGAGTGATGCCACTCGTTGAGCCAACTGACCTAAATTGTCAAACTCTTGCCCAAGCAGCTTCTCCCTCCATGTTGGCAACATTTCTTGAATGGCCAAAGTAGCTAGCTGATCATCAGTCAGATTCAATGAAAAGCACAAATTCCTGGTTTCTCAGAACCTCTGAAGAAACTCGGCACCTGATTCATTAGTTCTTTGCCTTATGGTCATTAAATCTATGATTTTCTTCTCCTATCCCAGTATAGAAATATATATGAAACTTCTTCTCTAGGTCAGTCCAATTGGCAATGGAATTAACAAGTAACGATGAAAACCAGGTGAAAGCTGGTCCTGACAGGGATAGGGAGAAAAAACGAACTCGATGAGCTTCTTCAATGGATGCTTTACCCAACTGTGTAAGATACCGACTAATATGTTCTATTGTGCTCATGCTATCTTGACTAGTGAACTTAGCAAATTTCAGGAGCCTGTAATTTATAGGAAGAGCAACCAAATCATACCACTCTAGATACGGATGTTTGTACGAAAAGGTTTGTCCTTTTGGTTTTAAACCGAATTGATTCTTCATCATTTCAGTTACTCTGAGCAATAACTCATCAACATTTGAATCTAGATTTCTCTGTAACCGCTGACCCATCTGCGAATTAAAATTTTGGGTACCTTGATACCCCAGATTTGGAATCATATGAAGGGTATTGTAATATGTTCCATAATGATATCCTTGTGGAATCTCTATCTATTGGGCCCTTTACCGATTTGCTGCTTCAAGTCTCTAGATGTAAATGTTAGGATCTGTATCTCTACAAATCCTTTGAACTGATGGTGCTATTTTTTGAGCCGATGACTTTATTTAGCCTAATGTGCCAAAATTAACCATTTGATTCTAAACTTGCCCCATCGGCTGTTGCACATACTACACTGATGATCCAGGATTATTTTGTATTTGATTAGTAGTGGTACCTTGAACTTGCTCAGATAAGCTCTGAACTACCTAGACATCATCATTACCAGTTAGTGATGCTTCTTGATGGCTAGTACCAGCTTGATTAGTCCCATGAGTCGATGGATGTGAAATGTTGTAATAAGCCAGTCCAACCTGATCAATTGGACATCCATGAAACACCTCTTTCATAGTATTATGGAATGTGTTCAAGAAAGTTGTATTATGGTTCAATATGGCATCATGAACAGATTTGTTTACAACATCTACGAAGAAACGCCTATTGTCAGCTTCATTTGTATCTGACTGCCCAAGCATCAAAACTCATGGTAGTGGATATTTCTGAATAACTTTATTATCATGTGTCTTGGTGTAGGACAACAAATACTTGTTCTGAAATTCTTCTATAGCTTTACTGATGACATCTTTATCCTCATCAGGTAGGTCTTCATAAGGCACCATAAGAATGTTCCTATTGTTGTGAGTTGTCATGATGATTGTGGGGTCCCACCAGGCGTGCCAGAACGCGTGTCGGTGCGAAAACATGGTAGCCGCGTCGGGTGGACACGTAGCAAGCTAGAACAATCTAGAGATCTACCTAGCTTCAACGCAGTACTAGTCGATCCTACGAATTCCCAATGGCGTGTCAGTCAATTGGACCTGCAATTGACAAGGAGATAAAGTTTATCAGTAATTTAGGGTGGAATATACTAGTTTTGCCTAGACAATTCCAAGTGTGCCGCTTCGGAAGCAGCTAGTGATGGTCAAACTGAAGTTGTGAATAGAACTTTATCAACTATGTTAAGGGCTGTTTTAAAGAAAAATATTAAGATGTGGGAAGATTGTTTGCCTCATATTGAGTTTGCTTATAATCGTTCAATGCATTCTACAACAAAGATGTGTCCATTTGAGATTGTTTATGGCTTGTTACCACGTGCTCCTATTGATTTAATGCCTTTGCCAACTTCAGAAAAATTAAATTTTGATGCTAAACAATGAGCTAAATTAATGTTGAAACTACATGAAACAACTAAACAAAACATAGAGCATATGAATGCTAAATATAAGTTTGCTGGTGATAAAGGTAGAAAAGCAATAAATTTTGAACCTGGAGATTTGGTTTGGTTGCATTTGAGAAAGGAGAGGTTTCCTGCATTGAGAAAGTCTAAATTGATGCCTAGAGCTGATGGACCATTTAGGGTATTACAACGGATTAATGAGAATGCATATAAACTTGATCTTCCAGCAGATTTTGGGGTTAGTCCCACATTTAACATTGCAGATTTAAAGCCATATTTGGGTGAGGAAGATGAGCTTGAGTCGAGGACGACTCAAATGCAAGAAGGGGAGGATGATGAGGACATCAACATCGACAATGCATCCGCGCCGACACCAGTACCTATCGCTGGTCCTCTTACTCATGCTCGTGCTCGTAAAATTAATCATCATGTGAGTTGCCTCTTGAGCTACTGTCCATCTTGTTTAGATCATGGGAATGCGTGCACTCTTGTTTTGATTAGGAACCAAGGAGAAGACCGAAAGGGAGAAGGATTCGCGATGGCTGGATTCGGACTGCAGAAAGGCACCAACTTGTGACCATCACCATGGTTGTATACGGAGTCGGATTTGGGCGCTTTAGGACTTGTTGGAAAGCTTATCAAGTCTATTTTCATATGGAACCAGTTCCACATCCATATCTGTTCGGCAGCATCGGCAATTATTCAATTACTGTCGAGAGGTCTTTATGTCCAGGGTGCTGCGTCACCTTATTTTAGTCCGATGGGTTGTGTATCGTCTTAGGGTCCATTAGGGATGTGTCTTAGGGTTGGAGTACGACCCAAACACCTTGTTGGTCGTCCACCCCATGTTATATACCCTTTGGCCGCCGCCAAGACACTCGGGTTTTGTTTAGATCAAGTTTAGCCTTTGCTACTTGCTTGTAGGCGCGCGTGCTGATCTAGCCGCCCGTCTCCTTGTCTTTGGAACCCCACTCATAATAAGATTCAGTTTGAGGCTTTCAATTTCATCTTGCAAATTCAGTGCTTGTTTCCTTGTTCTTGCTAGTTCTTCGATTGCTTGCAAGACGGGAGCCCTAATGGCTGGTTGTCACGCTCCACAAGATCGTGACGGCCTTTGGAGGTGGTGTATCGGTTGCTAAGGCATAGTCTTGGAAGGCTGTAGTCAGGCCATGAACGTCATCTCCATCCACCAAATCGAGTTATCTCACGCCTCTCATCGAAAGATCATCCATAAACCCTAGCGGGTTCTTATTAGCCTGACAGTAGATGATGTAGTCATGTGGTGCTAGGGTCCAAAGTAGAAGAATAACAGAAGACCAGCCGAGCAGACAGCCAGTCCCCGGGTGTAGCCCCAAAAAGCACATTCACCGCAAGGTGAAGTGTGCCCACTTAGTCCCCGAGCCTGATACTAGGTGACATGGTCATGTGGTGCCAGGGTCAGAAACAATAGTCAACTTGTAGAAAACGGAATCGTGGAGAAATCACCGGAGTAACTACTGTACAGTAGCAATTACTGAGCCATAACAGTTGGTGGAGAGGTCGGCAAATATTCGGTGAGCCATAACAAATTGTAGAGATAAATCAGTGATACGGACTGAGGTTGTGCGAAGGCCTAGGTAATGGCCCACCTTTAGTTGCAGGAGAATTCGGGGTGGCGGAAATCACGGGAATGGTTTCCCAAAAACCCTCGAATGCGAAAGGGTGGGGAAAGTCCTTTATAACTACGCCGCCGCAACCCGCGTTCCCACCTTTGCCACTTTGCCATTTCATCTTCCTCCTTAGCCCTCACATTTCCATATTGGCATCCACACTTGCTTCCGCCGCCAAACCCTAATCAGATATGAGAGATGGCACCGAAGAAGGGAGCTACCAAATCAAAGAAGACAAGCCCCAAGAAGGTGAGAACTGAAGCCTGGCATGATGAAGAGTGGGTGGTGTCATGAATGGGAGAAGCGGAGCTCAACAGATTGGTGGAAGCTGGTGTTCTTTTGAACCGCGCTACTATCGGATGGTGGCCGGCCCTCAGTGAGCCCTTCCCAATGCCTCATACCGATGAAGTGGTGGTATTCGAGGATTATTTCTGGCATGGGTTGGGATTTCCTATTCATCCATTCCTGAGGGATTTGTTGGAGCTTTGGGTGGTTAGTCTATGCAATCTCCACCCAAATACCATTTTACACATCTCTATATTCATCCATTTCTATGAGGCATATCTCAGAATCCTTCCCCACTTCAACCTCTTCCGTCACCTATTTTGGCTAAAGAAGAGAGGCAGTGGTGGTTCCAAGGTGGTCGGTGGAGTGTACCTTCAGCTACACGATGGAATGGCAGGGGAGTACTGTACTGTGCCGCTGAACACATCACTGAAGGGGTGGAACGTCAGGTGGTTCTACATGAGGCAGAGCCACCCCGCCATCCGCTGTGACATCGACCATATCCTAGAGAGCTAGAAGAGCTGGTCGGAGATGCCAAGCAGCACTGACATGGAGCAAGTGAGGGAGCTCCTTAACTTAATAAAGGGTGTGAAGACCAACGATGGATTGGTGGCGGCGAGCTTTATAGTGTGCCGCGTTCAACCCTATAAAGAGAGAGCCCACCCCGCCTTTGAATTCAAGGGAGAGACCGACGATACCTGGGAGAGGCCAAAGATGCTGTCGAGAGATGTTGTGGAAGAGCAGGGTGCAAAGCTATTCGCTCCGTTTGCCTCATTCAGTATGTCGGGGTATATGAAGCCCTTTAACTGCAAGAATCTACATCCTTAGGTAAATATCTCAGTTGTATGTTCCTCATGCTTGTTACCTTTTGTCATTTTAGAGCACTAGACTAATTCACTTATGCGAAGATTCACTCACGGGATAGGGCAGTGTACTTCTCGGGCATGCCGAGGAGCGAATGGCCGAAGGGAGTAGACGCCCAGCCACCGCCGTTGCCAGAGGAGCAAACTGTCAGCATCTCGTTGGAGAGTCCATCCTTGGCATCAGAGAAAATCCGGGGGAAGAGGGCAGAGGTAGACGAGCTGGCCTAGAAGAAGAGAAAGATAGCGGCCGCTGCTCCCCTCAAACCAGGCGGCATCTCACTTAGTGGCGACCAAACCACTCGAACATGAAGGACTACGGTGTTCGAGTGGTCAGATGACGATGAAATTCTAGTGGCTGTTCCATCGAGCACTGAAGCACCTCCGCGCAACAGGTGTGCAGAAGAACAATTGAAGGGAGGTGAAGAAGTTCCCGAGCAGCGGGTGAGGAGAGTCCCTACGCAGCAGGCGATGGAGGCCTCCGCGTAGCAGGCGACGGGAGTCCACGAGCAGCATGCGGAGGAAGTCCTAGAGCGATGGGTAGTATATGTCTCATATATATACGGAGGTATTTAATTGTGGGGTAACTTTGATATGACTGTGTACTGCATATTTATATGTATATATAGGACATATTTACTTTCGGGTAGCCTTGATATGGAAGTATATATATATATGGGTATATATATATATAGAAGTATTTAGATTACAACCTAGAGCCTAGATTTACATTCTGCATATATACTTGTGGGGGTTGGGGCTGAAATGAAATTCTTGTGTAGGTACACTAACAACAAAACATGTAGCCCAACTAGTTACACTATATATGAGAGAACATATGTATGCCACCGTGTATGCTATTAGAAGTTTTAATTTTCCTAAGTTTGTGAGGACGTACTGGAACGTGCATGCATCATGATAAAAATCATTATTCCATACTTGCATTGTTCCTTCCCTTATAAAACTCTTACTCAGTTATGTGACTCCTATCCATTATGACTTTGTCTCCTAAGAGTTGCATCATGTTGTTGGTACAGATGGCAGCACCGGCTGGAAGTGAGAATTTCTTGTTGATGTTTGGTACTCCTGCCCTACTTTGGAGAGTCTTGCATTATGCGGGGTATTACGAACCACCCCTCTATTACTGGAATGAAGTATACCTGGAGGGACAACCATGGTATGAAGTACAGCTAACCATACCAGCTCGTAACCAAGCACCCTTCTAGCAGGAATGGAAGGTGGGATATGAAGGAAGAACTCCTTGGAAAGCTACCCAAGTAGTGGCTTTTGAGGTGCTAAGTCAGATTTGTCAGCAGCACGGGGATGAACTTACCGGCAGTGCCACTGGTACTTTTCCTCGAGTGGACCCATCCACAACAGTATGGGCACAAGCGCAACAGCAATGCGTTGATCTAAGACTGAGATGAGTGAGCAGACAGTTCTAGTCCTGCCATGAGGGACTTCTAGCAGGAGTCCTATACCACTTGCATGGATAAGCTCATGAGAGCCAAAGTTGCATAGTGTAAGCTAAAGAAGCATGTGCGCAAGCACAAAAAGGCAGGAAGTGAGGCTCAATGGGAAACTGATCAAGCTTATGTAGCTTTAGGGAAATCTCCACACACAAATAGAGCAAGTTGATCAGCAGAGAGCTGCTACCCAAGAGGCAAGAGCAGATGATCAAGTAGTGCTAGAAGGACTATGGGAGCAGCTAGAGGCTGCCCGTGCTAAGGCATTAATAGCTACACGCTAGTGGATCCTAGCAAACAACCTTGTAGCTATGGCAGAAGCAGAATGAGATAGGACCCAAGCCTTAAGCATTTAGCAAGACCATGTCGAGAGGGACTTGCACCAGTAGCTTGCATAGACCTAGAACATGGTGGTTGATCTTTAGCATGAGGTGCATTTCTTAAACAATCAACTGCACCTGATCCTTAATGAGGAAGAAGAAGATCTAAAGATGTTGGTCAACAATGACGGTTGGGAGGAAGAAGAAGTAGAACTAGAGGATGAGGATGATCCTATCTTCGACCTCGATAGTGAGCACGCAGAAGATTAGAGTCGCCTAGTGACTAGTTAAAGCACTAGATGTATCCCTATTATTTATGTAATGGACTTGTAGCTTGAAGTTTGGTAGTAGTGGTTTGACTTCGCAAGTCATTTCATGATGGGTTGAACTTTAATGAAATTCTAGTTTTGTTTTACTGGTGATTATGATAGTCCAACTGCTTGTGGGCTGCCATTGTACTTGTGCTCTTATAAATTGGTCAGTTCTGCTACACCGGCTGCTCCTTGTCGGCACGTTGTCGCTTTGAGCCCTCCCTCAGCTCAGAGGGCTTGGACGAATTAGAATGGCCACCTCCTGCTAACTCTAGAGGTGCCACTGAGGGCTCGGACGGAGCAGGGCGACCTATTTCCGCAGGCTCTAGGGCTGCCATCGAAGGCCTAGATGAGGCAAGGTGGCCTGACTCTGCCGGTTCCAAGGCCGCCGTTGAAGGTCTGGATGGGGCGGGGTGGTTTGATTCCGCCATCTTTGGGGGTGCGTCCTCCCCCTCCTACCTCATGACATGCCATGAGAAGGGCCCTGCCTATGGCAAAGGTGGGTCCTCATCCATGGTGGCCAGATCATCCGACGGGATGGGCAACATGGAGCCATCATCCTCCTCCTCCTCTTCTTCTTCCTCCTCTTCTTCCAATGAGCCTTGATGTTGCTTCCCTCGCTCACTGGTAGCTTTGAAGCCCATGTTTGGCCACATCACAGGATGCCCTAGGATCGGGAACACAATGTTGGCCTCCCCCGTGGCGTCCTTGACACGCTATGTGACCTCATTGTCGTAGAACAGTCCCTAGGTGAGCATTGTCCCAATGAACTACGCGTCAGGTGTCATCCCGTACAGTAGGAGAACATGCGCCATCAGGGGTGCCACCCTCCTCCCATGATACCCTCGATGACGTTGGCCCCGCAAAGGCCATGGGTCTTTAGGAATGCGATGGCCTTGAGGAGGTTGTGCATCCTCTTCTTCTCCTTGACGGGTGGCCCCCACAGCCATGATGGTGGTACCTCTTCGATCAGATGCCTGGAGAAGACTGGCAAGGGAGCGGCATGGTCGGTCTTCAGGTAGAACCAATGCAAGTGCCACCCCTTGTTGGATCTAGAGAGCTAGCAGGGCATGTACTCAACCACCCACTACCCCCGAAGGTGGATGCCCATGCATCCCATCAGCACCAGGGTCTCCTAGCCTCTCTCCTTCTTCTTGATCAAGCAGATGGAGAAGAAATATCTCTAGAGCTCAAAGTGGGGCTCAATCCCTAGGTACCCCTCGCACATCGCAATGAAGGCCATGATGTGCTGGATCCCATTGGGGTTCAAGTGCTGCAGCTCGATCTGATAGTGGTGCAGCAGACCCCAAAAGAATGGGTGGGGAGGAACCATGAGTCCGCACTTATGGAAGTGCATGAAGGAGACGACATAGCCATCAGGCACCGCCAGTGCATCCTCATGACCAGGCACAAGACACTCCACCGCATCGGTCCTCCCGTGGAGAAGACCGCACTTGATGAGGCCCTCCATACATGCATGGGTAACATTAGGGCGGTGCCACGAATCCATGGAGGAGGGAGGTGGCTGCGGAGAAGCAAAGGCAGTGGCAGTGGAGTGGAAGGTATAGATCTAGGGCTCTAACGGTGGATTAGCAATCATGGTAGATCCAAACGGTAGCGGTGGAGAAACAGAGAAGGTAAGGCTATAGTTTTGGTGTGTAGGAATGCAAAGGGGGAGGCCGCTATTATAAGGCAGAGTGGGGTAAGAAGGCAAATCGTCCGCCTAGATTCACGCGCCTGCTACGCCACGTCATGTTACCTCCCTCCAAAGATCGCATGCATGCTATCTTTGGCCACACCCTCAAAAGATATGCCAGATGATGGTTCACCCATTCAATGGGCCAAGAATCATCAAAGGTAAGAAGGGATCTAGAGCTAAAAATGCTCCAATAGCCCATTTAGGACTAGGAGTTCAAAGGCTGGCCCACCGACAGGTTCATAACTGCTTTAGGGCACCCTAAGAGCGAGGGGTGGAAAGGGATGGGCCCACTAGTGGCTAGTACCTGGGCACATGAGTGTCGCAGGCATCATGACCCACATCTGAGTCTTGGTCGATTCCCAGTCCATGGTTTTTCCTTGAAGAAATGCAACGAGCCCTTGGGACTGGCCAAATGGACCTAAGAACTATATGGACTGACCACCAAGAGCCTGGAGTGGGTCACCAGCTGACCCATTCTAGATCCCCATGAATGGGAAGCCTGGGCCCCACTCAGACTAGCCCGTTAATAGCTCACCAAGCACCATGTTTCGTCCATCGAGCAAAAACGTGGCTCGGCTCAGCCCCTCTGTTTTATCAAAAAAACACTTGAGGGACAACGATCACAAAGATGAGCCAAGCCTCGACTAGACCCCTACTATGCATGGGGGCTCGAGGAAAGTTGGACTCACAATGAGACTAAATGCATGGTCATAGTATGACGGTGGACCGATCAGATCCTAGGGGACCGAAATTAAGAAAAATCTTCCCGACCTCCTGAATCCTATGGTTACATGCCCCCAAGAAGACCGATCGCGACAAAAGGGAATCACCACCCTACCAGTACACACCATAGGCTACAAAAAGAAGGCCAAGGCCCTTAGAGTCCTCCCGTCTAGAAAAGCCTCCAAAGGAGTATTCTACTCCTTCGTAGGCTCGGGGGCTACTATCGGGTCCTGATATTAGCGATACCCAAAGCAAGGAAGTTAGTGCCCACGTTGACTTCCTCGGATGGAGCAAGATGTATTCAAATGTCTCACCCAACCCCAAGGCCATGGGCTTCATCTCACCTAACCCCAAGGTCACGGGCTCCATCTTGCCCGACCTCGAGGCCACGGGCTCTATCTCACCTGACCCCAAGGCCATGGTTTTCGTCTCGCCTAAGGTCACGGGCTCCATCTTGCCCGTCCCCTTAGGTGCAGGCTCCGTCTCGCCCAACCCCAAGGCTGCGGTTTCCATCTTGTCCAAGGCCATGGGCTCTGTCTCGCTCGACCCCTAGGGCACAGGCTCCGTCTCGCCCAACCCAAAGGTCGTGGTTTCCATCTAGTCCGATGGGGACCCATACTATAATAGAACCATCCAATTATAAGAGCACAAGTACAATAACAATCACCAAAGCAATCAAACTATCATACTTGAGCCCATATAAACCTGGTAGTCCGATGAAATCATGAAGGATCTCGAACAAACCAACATACAAATAAGATCATACATGATTCAACATAACCAGTCACAAGTTACATCATAGTTCACAAATAGTTCACAAGTATCTCACATACATCGAAGTTCACATAGTTATTACAAACCAAGTTTAAATAGCGGAAGCAAAGTAGTTTGACATCAACATCACACTTAGTTCAAATACATGCCAGTACCACGGTCATTTCCAGCAAAAGTAGAATAGAGAGGATATCTTAGGAGTACCATGCCCCATGTTTTAGTCCTCATCCATGGAAGGATGAAGGCAGTTCTTATAGTACCCATGATACATCATATCATCTGCAACAAGAGGGAATAAATCCTGAGTAGGAGAATGTACTCAGCTAGACTTACCCGTCATAAACCAGAAATAAAAGTGACACCAAGGAGTATGTAAGGCTTTATTAGGTGGAGCTAGCTTGGCAACATTTTACATAAAATCTTAAGTAACATAACTTGGAGATTTAATATCTTTAACATCAAATTGAATACCTATTCAATTAAGCACCTCTAGATTAGCACCTGTACTAGAGCAATCACTTGGTTAAGCTAGCTAGCATTAGTAACCATATCTGGTGTAGTAATTTGAGCATCATCATAACCATCAAGGTCCATCAATTAATGCTAAGTTGCCGCTGCTCAGTCAAGTTCTCACTATCTGGGAGAGACGGCAACTCGAATCAATTCCAACCAGCTTTGGAGTTATTCATAACACAAACCCATACTTCCCTCAGTGGGGTCAAGTCAAGTCACCTTTGGTACAATTCAGGTATAGTCATGGGTCCAAGCATCACCGCACCCTTAGGGATACTACCAGTCTGCTAGGAAGTTTAGGCCTGGCCTACCCTTGGACTCACACCACTTGCTCCCCGCACATCCTTACTTCCTCCTAGTGTGTGCACTTTCACTTACCAGATCCTGACCTAAGTTGAGCTACTCGGCTTCATGGTTGGAATGAGTTATCCAGCCAGCTAAGTGCTAGGCATGTGTTCAATATGACATGAGGACGTACAACAAATCGGTCCTTAACCGACATAGATGGGGATAAATAGGGACCAAGACCTCCATGCCTTGTTGCTTCTCTATCACAATCCCATCCGGTCTCCTTGTTATTCATCAACACATGGTTATTTCCACGATAGCAATTATAGCCAACCATGATCAGATATCTACCTATATCTTGCAGGTGACAGGAAATCACCCTGACTTCTACCAGACTAAGCATGGCTAAGCATATATTCGATCCTAGGCCTATAAAGGATTCAAGATATATTTGTCTGGACAAGGAAAATATATGCAAGCAAGTGTTTCCTATCAACTCCTATACCTAATGTATCAAACATAAAGGACGCAAAGTGATATTTATAAAAACATAGGAGGCTTATAATGCTCTGGGGCTTGCCTTTCAAGAATGAGGAAGGTTGGTGGTTAGGACACTCAGGAAGATCTTCCATGTTGACTCCTCCTTCTCTTGAACCTCCTGCTCCTGGGCTGCCTGTTGCTCCTCCTGATGCTTAGGTTCAAACTCGAGTAGTGTCACTCCTTCTAGGGAACCTATTGAATGCATATGCACAAATGAGTAACATGAATGCATAAGAGGTGAGATGATATGATAAATTGTATACGCATGAGCATGGTTATCTGCAAGATGTATGATAAGTTTAACATTCATTGACCAAGTAGATGTATAACTTTCTTCTAGTTGATCTTTACTAAGTAGGTGCATATCTTTTCTATAGTCCAAGGAACATACACTCACCAAGTTCTAGTAACCTAAGGTAAAGTTGTTTATCATCAGTAAGAGGCTTAGCACCTGCAGCTAGCAACTAATCCCAATTAGCCTAAACATCTACACAAGCATCACATAAGACAAACAATTACATTTGACTTAGTCATTTCCTACTATAAACA
Source organism: Miscanthus floridulus (assembly GCF_019320115.1). Lineage (NCBI taxonomy): Eukaryota > Viridiplantae > Streptophyta > Magnoliopsida > Poales > Poaceae > Miscanthus > Miscanthus floridulus. Next base: position 20,545 of record NW_027098243.1, read on the forward strand.
ATAGCTACTTGTTTTGGCCATATCGGGAGTTCTACTCAACCAAATACTGTGATCTTGGACTTTCTAGAAAGCTTATAAAACTTCCTACAATTTTCTTATAGTCATCTCAAGATGGTTCAACGGCTATCAAGGTCAAACAAAGCAATTTTCCAAATCTATCCAGAAATTCCAGAGAATAAGCATTTCTGGAGACAAATTTTTAACAGCTATAACTCTCAAACCATTTAGCCTATTGACATGCAAATTTGACATAAGCAAGATAAGTAAGTTATCTACAACTTTGTTATTAACAATATTCACAGCAAACATCATTTTACCCATGCAATTTACTTAACAACAGAAACTATCCACAACAGTGACTAAAATTAAATTATAGAGCAATTAATATTTCACTGCATATAAGCAATCAAATTTGGGCGTAACCAATTATACCAACAGTTCATAGACATCATATACATTTTATAAAATATAATGGTCAAGCCCAAATAAATTATTTAAATGCGTTTATTAATTTATTTGGACACTAAGGTGAAATAAGGAACATATATCTAAATTGCACAATAAATTCTGAAAAAAATCGCAGTAGCCTACATATGACCTCAAAAGTCTACTGTATAAATTTCATGCCATTAGGAAAAGTATAGCCATCTCTACAAAAATGACAAGTTTCATAGGCTTATTTTAGCAAAAATAGTTTAGCCTAGTGAAAAGTGTCAAACAACAGATTTTTTTTGTTACATTCATCCTAGCACCATATCACTGTGTAAAAATTTGCATGATCATTAGTAATGTATTTTTACCACATTTATTTTCACTAGAAACTAGCAATTATTTAAGATTAAATAGGAAGACCAAATTACAAATATTCTTACTATAGGTTTTGTATTTTTCTTAGCTAGAGAATGTTAACACAAGATCAGCAAAATTGGAATCACAATTTTATCACTTTCCTAGCTCAAGTTATGCATTTTACAAGATTGAAAACAATTTAAAAGCACTTATATATCTCCATTTAATTCACCCATAAAAGCATCACAAACAGTAGGTTTCATATTTTTATCAAATATTACACTTCATGATGAATCCAACAAAATTTGGTTCACTCAATTTGGACACTCCTATCTCTAGATATCAATTTTTGAAAATTGTACTCAAATCTGGGGAAAAAATAAGAAAATCAAAGAACACAGACTGACAGATGGGGCCGCGATTAATGGGGCCCTCTCATCAGCGAAACAGAAACATAGGATGGAGGTTGACTGGTGATAGCTCGCCATCGGTGATGTCTCCGGCGACGAGGTTACCTCCATCGTGTTCCTCTTGTCAACCCACACCCAGGGGTACCCTAGGTTGGGTCGGCGGCTCACCGGAGCAAGCTCACCGATGAGCATGGCGGACGGCAGTGGTCACGCGGTGGCATGCCAACTATCTCCGGCCATGGCAGGCTCCGATGAGAATGGTCCTACCTCTACGGTGACCTAGGATAGCTCTAGAGTAAGATTTGGCCACAGTGAAGCAGTGGGGAAGCATGACCTCGTGCATGGCAGCATGGCGACACCCTAGCGCACATGGTGGAGCTCTCTGTTCTGGCTAACCAGTGGTGAGAGATGGGTCTCCATCTTCAGTGGTAGGAGCTAGCAATCGTGGCTAAGCATAAACACCTTCGAGTGGGGGATGGCGAGACCTAAGGGTTGCTGGCCGTAGCGAGGTCGAGCTCACAACCATGGCGGGCACGGTGGGAGCGACGGTGCATTCTCGCATGATGGTGTGGTAGCATCAACCCTAGCTATGGCCTAAGCAGTAGTGACCTAAGGTGACTATGGATCGGACGATAGGAAGGTAGGAGATGCAGTGGAGCGGCCTAGCCACACCGAGCGTACAGCATGGCGGCGCTCTGATGATGTCACGGTGGCGGAAACGACCATAGGCCCTTTACCTTGGGATCGAGTGGCAGCTCTACTAGGTCGAGGTGGTAGAGCGGAGCAAGGCAGAGCTATTGCCGCAGGCAATCTGGAAATGGAGCGATGATGGCTGTGCATGAGCTCAGGCAAAGCTCACTGACGGCGATGGCGATGGTGGTGGTGCTGCTTGCTTAGTGTGTGCAGGGCGAGAGAGGAGTGTGCGAGTGGGAGTGGAGCAGCAGGGGCATGGCCCTCTTGTGTGCGACGGTGGCCTGACCAGCCCGACCATCACCAGCATATGGCCACCACGTGGCAGCCATAGCCTGGCATGGTCAGCCACTGATGGTGCGGCGTTCGAGGCCATTCAGGCCATCTAACAATGCAACTTCCTCCACCTTTATCTCCTAATCCATTGTAACTAGCAAAAACTATATTAGTGAAAGTTGTAGAGCTATGTGAGATCTCCAACTTTAATTTAGGAACCATCATCTAATTCTCAATGGTTAGCAAGTTACAAAGTTTCCAAGTGAGGCACATTGAAACTGTAAATGGCTTTTAGGACTAGCAAATTCTCCAAGTCCAAAAACTAGTATTTCTTTTCTACTTTGGAGCTATTTTGGACTATGTTAGGCACTGAATAGGTCTTGGCCCAAAAATGAAAGTTATTACTCTAGTGAAGTACTACAACTTTGCTTAAGGGTGCACTGCCATGCAAACACTATGCTATAATTCAACTTTGGTCAAAGTAGGATCATGAAAATTGGAGTTTCTAGAATAACTATGACTTGGGGGCTGTTTTGGTCCATGTCATGAATACCAAACTTGTTCCATATACCATCCTAAGTGTGTCTAAGGTGTTTTAGTGATCAGTATCAACCACTTGCATTAACAAGCATGACCATAAAGCATACACACGTTGCAACATAGAATAACAAAGGTATGTTTCATATGAATGTTTCATATGTTTATGCTCACATATAAATGAATGATGCTTATGCTCATGCAATGCAAGTGCAAAATTGCAAGCCTAACACCTAGGGTGTTACAACCCCTCCCTCTTATAGAAATCTCATCCCAAGATTCGAAAGACCTACCATTTTTCATAAAAGGCATAATAAACCTCACAGTAAATAATCTTCTCATTCCCACATAGCATCTTGCTCACTATGATTATTCCACATCACTTTGTGAAACTTGATCACATGGTTTCGAGTTACTCTATCCTTGCTGTCTATAATTTGCACCTGGCTTCTCTTCATAGGCTAGATCCGATTCTAACTTGATATCTCTAACCTCCACTCTTTCTTCTAGAACACATAAACATTTCTTTAATTCGGATACATGAAAAACATGGAAGATAGCCCTTATTTCTAGAGGTAATTGGATCTTGTAGGCTACTCTTCTACTTTTCTCAATGATTGGATATGGACCTACATATCTGGGTGCAAGCTTTCTTTTTACCCCAAACCGTTGTACCTTTTTCATTGGTGACACTTTTGGGTATACATAATCACCTACTTTAAATTCAATGGGTCTTCTTCTCTTGTCCGCATAACTCTTCTGCCTTGATTGACTGGCTTCTATATGTTGTTGAATGATATGCACCTGCTCTTCAGCCTCTTTGACAAAATCAATATCACAGTATCTCCTTTCTCTGGGTTCAACCCTAATTCAAAGGAGTTCTACATCTATGGCCATACAAAGCTTCAAAAGGAGCCATCTTAATACTCTCTTGATAACTATTGTTGTAGGAAAACTCAGCTAAAGGTAACCACTTTTCCCATGAACCCTTTGAAGAAATGACACAAGCTCTCAACATGTCTTCCAATATTTGATTTACATGTTCAATTTGCCCAAAGGTCTGAGGGTGATAGGCAAAATTTCTGACTAAGTTGGTGCCTAACATCTTGTGCAAATGTTCCCAAAAATGAGCAGTGAACTAAGGCCCTCTGTTAGACATAATAGTTCTTAGCACGCCATGTAGACATACTATGTGGGAGAAATACAACTCAGCATAATCATGCGGTCAATAGTTGGTTCTGACTGGAATGAAATGTGCAGACTTGGTTAGGCGATCCACAAGCACCTATATGGAATCAAAATTCTTATGAGTAGGTGGAAGTCCAACAATAAAATCCATGGTAACTTCTTCCCACTTCCAACCTGGTATGGACAGTGGTTGAAGCAGTCCAGCAGGTTTCAAATGAACAGCCTTAACTCGGCAACAATTATCACATTTAGCAACATAAGCTATAATTTCCTTCTTCATTTTGGTCCACCAAAAATGGGTCTTCAAGTCCTGATACATTTTACTACTACCCTAGATGAATGGATAGTTTAGAAGAGTGAGCCTCACCTATGATCTGGTTTCTAAGTTCCTTATCCTTTGGCACTACTAGTCTATCTTTAAACCATAGAACACCGTTCTCATCTATCCTAAAATGCTTAGTCTCTTGCTCTTTCATTTTTCTTTTGATGTGGAACACACCCGGATCGGTCTTTTGAAGCTCAATGATCTTGCTCTCAAGAGAACAATTGATCATAATATTGTGTAGCATAGTAGGATGTAACATATTGAAGCCATCTTCTAACAGAGAATTACAATGAGACTTTCTGCTCAAAGCATCTACAACAACATTCGCTTTGCCAGGACGATAATGTACATCTAAATTGTAATCTTTAATCAATTCTATCCATCTTCTTTGTCTTATATTCAATTTGGGTTGAGTGAAGATATACTTAAGACTCTTATGATCTGTGTAAATGTGACACACATTGCCAAGCAAAGTGTCTCCAAATCTTCAATCCATGGACAATCGCTGCTAATTCTAAGTCATGAGTTGGGTAATTGACTTCATGTTTCTTCAGCTGATGTGAGGCATAAGCAATGACTCGGCCTTCCTGCATTAGAACACATCCCAACCAGGTACCAGATGCATCACAAAATACATCAAAAGGTTTCTCGATATTAGGTTGTGCCAAAATAGGAGCTGAAGTCAACAAAGTCCATAAAGTGTGAAAACATCTTCACACTCTAGGGTCCATACAAACTTCTCATCTTTCTGCAGCAATCTTGTCATTGGCTTGGCGATTTTGGAGAAGTCTGGAATGAACCGATGGTAGTAACCTGCTAAACCAAGAAAACTCTGAACTTCATGAATTAAAGTTGGGGCTTTCCAATCCATAACTTCTTGCACCTTAGAGGGGTCTACGGAGATCCCATTTTCTGATAGCACATGCCCTAGAAAAGGTGCCCTTTGAAGCCAAAACTCACACTTGCTAAACTTAGCATACAACTTATGTTCTCTTAGTCTAGTTAGAACAACTCTCAAGTGCTCTACGTGATCCTCCTTGTTTTTTGAATAAATCAGAATGTCATCGATGAACACAACCATGAACTTATCCAGCTCAGGCATGAACACCGAGTTCATCAGATACATGAAATATGCAGGAGCATTTGTTAGCCCAAAGGACATGACCAAATACTCATGCAGGCCATACCTAGTGGACAAAATAGTTTTAGGTATGTCTTATGGCCTAATTTTAATCTGATGGTAACCAGATCTCAAATCAATCTTGGAGAACACCTTAGACCTTGACAACTGATCAAACCTGATATCAATTAGAGGCAAGGGATACTTGTTCTTGACTGTTACAGTATTAAGTGGTCGGCAATCCACACACATCCACAAGGATTTGTCTTTCTTCTTCACAAATAAGGTAGGACAACCCCACGGAGATGAGCTAGGCCAAATGAGACCTTTCTCTAAAAGCTCTTGCAATTGAACCTTAAGCTCGGCTAGCTCTTGGTGGCATTCTATATGGCCTCCAAGAGATGGGTGCTGTACTAGATAATAACTCAATTTTAAACTCTACATCCCAGTCGGGTGGCAACCTAGGTAATTCATCTAGAAACACATCCAAAAACTCACATACCACTGGAATATCAAGGAGGGTCATGGTTTGAATAGCACAGGCTAAGTTTTGGAGATCAAAACTCCTAGGAAGTGGCACTAGGAAAGCATTGTTACTCTGGGGTTCCCTCAACATGATGGTTCTAGTCAAAGTGTCAATGAGAACTCCATGGTCACTCATCCATTTCATACCCAAGATTACATCTATCCCCAACCCCAGCAATACTACAAGATCTAAGGTATACTCTTGGTTGCTTATTGAGATGCGCACATCTCTAACTATCTGGTTGGTAGAGATATTATTTCTAGCTGCACTTATGCAATAACCACCCTTATCTATAGTAACTATGCTTTGATCATGCTTGGATGCAAATATTTGACTCATAAATGAATGTGAAGCTCTAGAATAAAATAAAACAAATGCGGGGTGTTGGGTCACAAGAAACATACCCATAGTAACAACTTCACCTGAAGGGATCTCTTCTAGGGTGGTATAGTACATGTGTCCCTGATGTGCATTTGGATTACCCTACTTCTGGTTGTTGTTCTTCTTAGGATAGGGGCAATTTCTTGCCTAATGGCCAGTGTTGTTGCAGTTCCAGCATGGCATGCTACTAGGTGAAATGCTGGAGCTTCCTTGTCCTATGCTACCCTTTGGTAGGGCAACAGAAAAGGCCTTGCGATACACTTTCTGGGTCTGACTGGTCTGTACCTTCTTCTGAGGTGGTCTATACTTTGGAGTAGGTGGGCAGAACTAAGGTCTCGCAGCAATAGGAGCTTTTGACTAAGATGCACCTGCTTCATAAGCTCTCTTATGACTCTTAGATATTGAATAGATGTTGTTCCGATTCTCCTGAGTTCAAGCATCACTAACAAACTCATTAAAAGTGGCACACTTGCTATTAGCTAGAGTCTTCATTAGCTTCGGACTAAACCTCCTCTTGAAACTAGCAATCTTCTTTGCATCAATGTCAACAAACTCTATGGCATACCTTGACAGGTTGTTAAAGGCATGCAGATACTCAGTTAGGCTCTTGGTACCTTGTGTCAGCCTCATGAATTATGTATGTTTCATGCTCATAAGACCCGGGGGAATATAATGTCCCCTAAATGCAGCCTTAAACTGGTTCTAGGTAATTTGAGCATCCTCAGGCAAAGTGGATCGATGATGACTCCACCAAATGCCTACAGGCCCCTATAGCTGGTGTGATGCATATTCTACCTTCAGGTACTCTATGACCCCTAAGAGATGGAACTTTTGTTCAATTGTATTCAGCCATTCATCTGCCTACAATGGCTCCTCTGCTTCCTTAAAGATAGGAGGCTTGGTGTCAAGAAAGTCCTTAAAATTGCTGAACTAGTTAGGTTCAGATCCTTGGTGTTGCTCCCTTCCTCATCCATGGCCAGCATTCTACGCAAGACCACGCAACACTTCTCCCATGGAACATTGGGTTTCCATGAGTTGGGCCATCATTGCCGCTAGCGTGGGATGCGGTGGTGGTGGAAGGTCCTCGTTGCCATTGCCACGGGAACCACTAGCACCCATATTATCTCCACCAGCTCCCCTACGAGTGTGTGTCATCTACAAAATTATGACCACAAGTAATTATTGATGATGTCAGGAAAAATTGTAGAGGAATTATATAATTATGCCAAACTGAATTTACTAGAGAGAATTTACATTCATACAATAAAACAGAGGCATAATAATTTATTTCCAGAACACAACATCAACAATTATATTACTTAGTGATCACGCAATGCATTCTCGTACTTGTCAATTACTTGCCAACACACAAATTGGACATTTATTAAGGTTCAACAACAACATAGATTAAACATGCAAGGTTCCAAGATTACATCAAAGGAGTACATCATGAGATCGAAACCTAAATTATGAGTTCATTACATAAAGGATCAAAGATAGAGAGCTATGCATCTAGCTAGATACTATAGCTAAGCTACTCCTCGGGGCGGTCGCTATTGATGAAGGACACATCATCACCGTGGTTGTCCTCAAAAGGCTTGACCTCTTCCTCACGCTCAGCCTCGGCGTCCACCTCCATGCCATCGTCCTTAGCAATCAACACATTGGGATCTTCTTCCACCACTGGAGCTGGAGGAAGAATTGGGTTCACCATGTTGTTGAGATGATGAACATCTAGCTGAAGCTCCTCAATCTAGCGTATGAGTTCCTGCTCTCTGCGATCAAACTTCATTGCCTACCTAGTAGCCTGAAACACAGTCTAGATTCTAGCTACCTCCCTAGCCTCAGTAAGGCGAATGACCTCATCCCTCTCAGCATGGACATCTTGTATCTCTACCCTAGCTGCATCTATTTCTGCGATAGCATTCATCAACTACACCCGACGAGCTTCCAAAGTTGTAATAGCATTATTGGTTTCTCACTGAGCCTCTCTAGCTGCCCTTCCCTCCAGAAGTAGCAGGGTGGCTCAGCATACCCAACTGAGTTTAGCACCCTCCACAGCAAGGTAGGAGTGCCAAACATAGCTAGGAACATGTCACTACAAGGCGCGGCTCCTGATTCTGCCATCTGTAGCAAAGTGTGCAACTCTTGTGAGAGGATATCATATGTGAGAAGAAATTTAATGAATGGGGTAAGCAATTATAAGGGAGGGAGGAATGCAAAAATGTAAATCCATGAGTGAACATGATGCATGCATGTTTCGTATGTCCTCATGAATCTTAGGAAATTTTTAAAATTCTAACGACATACACAATGGCATACATATGTTCTCTTAATATACATAACTAATCGGGCTACATGTTTCATTGTTAGTGTACCTGCACAAGAATTTCATTTCAGCCCAACCCAACAATCATATATGCCATAATGTAAATCTGGCCTCTAGGTTGCAACTAAATGCTTCAATATATATATACCCATACATATACTTCTGTATCAAAGCTACCCAAAAGTAAATACGTGCCATACATACATATAAATATGCATCTACAGCCGTATCAAAGCTAACCCACAATTAAATACCTTAGTATATATATGGGACATATATATACCGTAGTACCAAAGCTATGTCTCCCCTTAGACTGCACACTCACCCTTGCCGGTCTTGCCACTCTTACCTTGGGCGTAGAAGCAATTGATCCATACATTACCACTCAAGTGAATGGCATCCATACAATAGCACGCCGTATGGAAGACGAAAGTAAAAACCCCCCATGTTAGTACTTATTTAGCCACCTGATAGTCCTTAACTAGGCATAAAGGATATGACCACTGGCACACTCTAAATTTAAAATTCAGATTTTAACACACCTATATATATAGCTATAAGTTGTCACACTGACTTTATAAAACAAAACCTTTGTTTTAAATATCCATATGACAAGTTTAGTGTTGAACCATGCTCCGATGCTAGCTATAACAGAACCGTCTAATTTATAAGAGCATAAGTACAATAGCAATCACTGAAGCAATCAAACTATCATACTTGAGCCCATATAAACCCGGTAGTCTGATGAAATCATGAAGGATTTCAAACAAACCAACATACAAACAAGATCGTACATGATTCAACATAACCAGTCACATGTTACATCATAGTTCACAAATAGTTCACAAGTATCTCACATACATCGAAGTTCACATAGTTATTACAAACCAAGTTTAAATAGCGGAAGCAAAGTAGTTTGACATCAACATCACACTTAGTTCAAATACATGCCAATACCACGGTCATTTCTAGCAAAAGCAGAATAGAGAGGATATCTTAGGAGTACCATGCCCCATAGTTTAGTCCTCATCCACGGTAGGATGAAGGCAGTTCTTATAGTACCCATGATACATCATATAATCTTCAACAAGAGGGAATAAACCTTAGTACGAGAATGTACTCAGCTAGACTTACCCATCATAAACAAGAAATAAAGTGACACCAAGGAGTATGCAAGGCTTTATCGGTGGAGCTAGCTTGACAACATTTTGCATAAAAGCTTAAGTAACATAACTTGGAGATTTAATATCTTTAACATCAAATTGAATACCTATTCAATTAAGCACCTCTAGATTAGCACTTGTACTAGAGCAATCACTTGATTAAGCTAGCAAGCATTAGTAACCATATCCGGTGTAATAATTTGAGCATCATCATAACCATCAAGTTTCATCAATTAATGCTACGTTGCCGCTGCTCAGTCAAGTTCTCAATATCCAGGAGAGATGGCAACTCAAATCGATTCCAACCAGCTGGGGAGTTATTGTTAATACAAACCCATACTTCCCCCATTTGGGTCGCATCGGGTCACCTTTGGTACAATTTAGGTACAGTCGTGGGTCCGAGCAGTGTCTCACCCTCAGGGATACTACCAATCTGCTAGGAAGTTCAAGCCTAGCCTACCCTTGGACTCACACCACTGGCTCCCCGCACATCCTTACTTCCTCTAGTGTGTGCACTTTCACTTACTGGGTCCTAGCCTGAGTTGAGCTACTCGGCTTCGTGGTTGGAACGAGTTATCCAAACAGCTAAGTGCTAAGCATGCGTTCAACATGACATGAGGATGTATAGCGAATCGGTCCTTAACCGACACAGACGGTGATAAATAGGCACCAAGACCTCCATGCCTTGTTGCTTCTCTATCACAATCCCATCTGGTCTCCTTTTTATTCATCAACACATGGTTATTTCCACGATAGCAATTATAGCCAACCGTGATTAGATATCTACCTATATCTTGTAGGTGACAGGAAATCACCCTACTTCTACTAGACTAAGCATGGCTAAGCATATATTCGATCCTGGACCTATAAAGGATTCAAGATATATTTGTCTGGACAAGGAAAATATATGCAGCAAGTGTTTCCAATCAACTCCTATAACCTAATGCATCAAACATAAAGGACGCAAGTGATATTTGTAAAAACATAGGAGGCTTATAATGCTCCAGGGCTTGCCTTTCAAGAATGAGGAAGGTTGGTGGTTAGGACACTCAAGAAGATCTTCCACGTTGACTCCTCCTTCCGCCTGAACCTCCTACTCCTGGGCTGCCTATTGCTCCTCCTGATGCTCGGGTTGGAACTTGAGTAGAGTCACTCCTTCCGGGGAACCTATTGCATGCATTTGCACAAATGAGTATCATGAATGCATAAGAGATGAGATGATATGATAAATTGTATATGCATGAGGATAGTTCTCTGCAAGATATATGATAAGTTTAACATTCGTTGACCAAGTAGATGTATAACTTCCTTCTAGTTGATCTTTACTGAGTAGGTGCATAACTCTTCTATAGTACAAGGAACATACACTCACTGAGTTATAGTAACCTAAGGTAAAGTTGTTCATCATCAGTAAGAGGCATAGCACCTGCAGCTAACAACTAATCCCAATTAGCCTAAGCATCTACACAAGCATCACATAAGACAAACAATTACAATTGACTTAGTCATTTCCTGCTGTAAACAACAGCTACTTGTTTTGGCCATATCAGGAGTTTTACTCAACCAAGTACTATGCTCTTCGACTTTTTGGAAAGCTTATAAAACTTCCTACAATTTTCTTATAGTCATCTCAAGAAGGCTATCAAGGTCAAACAAAGCAATTTCCCAAATCTATCCAGAAATTCTAGAGAATAAGCATTTCTGGAGACCAACTTCTAACAGCTATAATTCTCAAACCATTTAGCCTATTGCCATGAAAATTTGACACAAGCAATATAAGTAAGTTATCTACAACTTTGTTATTGACAAGATTCATAGAAAACATCATTTTATCCATGCAATTTACTTAACATTAGAAATTGTCCACAACAGTCACTAAAATTGAATTATAGAGCAATTAATATTTCACTGCATATAAGCAATCAAATTTGGGCACAACCAATGGTACCAACAGTTCATAGTCATCATATACATTTTAGAAAACATAATGGTCAAGCCCAAATAAATTATTTAAATGCCTTTATTAATTTATTTGGACACTAAGGTGAAATAAGGAACATATATCTAAATTGCACAGTAAATTCTAAGAAAATTACACTAGCCTACATATGACCCCAAAAGCCTATGGTATAAATTTCATTCCATTCGGATACGTATAGCCATCTCTACAAAAATGACAAGTTGCATAGGCTTATTTTAGCAAAAATAGTTTAGCCTAATGAAAAGTGTCAAATAACAAATTTCATATTTCTCTTATTTCGTCCTAGCACCATATCACTATGTAAAATTTTGCATGATCATTAGTTATGTATTTTTACCCCATTTATTTTCACTAGAAACTAGCAATTATTTAAGATTAAATAGGAAGACCATATTCCTAGTATTCTTACTGTAGGTTTAGTATTTTTCTTAGCTAGAGAATGTCAACACAATATTAGCAAAATTGGAATCACAATTTTATCACTTTCCTAGCTCAAGTTATACATTTTACAAGATTGAAAACAATTTAAAAGCACTTATCTAGCTCCATTTAATTCTCCCTCACCCAGGGGTACCCCAGGTTGGGTCGGTGGCTCACTGGAGCAAGCTCACCGGTGAGCATGGCAAACGGCGGCGGTCGTGCGGTAGCGCGTCGGGCGTCTCCGGCCATGGCACGCTCTGGCGAGAATGGTCCTACCTCTATGTTGACCTAGCACAGCTCTAGAGCAAGATCTGGCCACGGTGAAGCACTGGGGAAGCCTGACCGTGTGCATGGCGGCATGGCAGCGCTCAGCACACAAGGCGGAGCTCTATGTATGGATAACCAGCGGCGAGAGGTGGGTCTCCATCTTCATGGTAGGAGCTAGCGTTCGTGGCTATGTATAAACACCTTTGAGTGGGGGATGGCAAGACCTAGGGGCTGCTAGCCACGGTGAGCTCGAGCTCGCGGCCATGGCGGGCACGGTGGGAGTGATGGTGCATTCCCATGTGATGGTGCGGTAGCATCAACCCTAGCTATGGCCTAAGCAGCAGTGACCTAAGGCGACTACGGACCAGACGATTGGAAGGCGGGAGATGTAGTGGAGCGGCCTAGCCACGGTGAGCCAAGAGCACGGCGGCGCTCCGATGATGTCGAGGTGGTGGAAATGGCCATAGGCCTTTACCTTGGGCTCAAGCGGTAGCTCTACTGGGTTGAGGTGGTAGAGTAGAGCAAGGCAGAGCTACTGGCATGGGCAATTTGGAAATGGAGCGATGATGGCTACACGCGAGCTCGTTGAAGCTCACGGCGATGATGGCGACGGTGGCACTGCTGCTTGCTCTACGTGTGTGGGTGAGAGAGGAGTGTGCGAGTGGGAGTGGAGCAGCAAGGGCGTGGCCCTCTTGTGTGCATGCTGGCCTGACCATCCCTACCATCGCTGGCGTATGGCCATCACGTGGTGGCCATGGCCTGGCGTGGTTGGCCACTGACGGCGCGGCATTCGTGGCCATCAAGCCATCTGATAGTGCAACTTCCTCCACCTCTATCTCCTAATCCGTTTGTAATTAGAAAAAATTGTATTAGTGAAAGTTGTAGAGCTATGTGATATCTTCAACTTTGATTTAGGAACCATCATCTAATTCTCAATGGTTAGCAAGTTACAAAGCTCCCAAGTGAGGCACATTGAAACTGTAAATGGCTTTTAGGACAGCAAATTCTCCAAGTCCAAACACAGTAATTCTTTTCTACTTTGGAGCTATTTTGGACTATGTTAGGCACTGAATAGGTCTTGGCCCAAAAATAAAAGTTGTTACTCTAGTCAAGTACTACAACTTTGCTTAAGGGTGCACTGCCATGCAAACACTCTATGCTATAATTCCACTTTGGTCAAAGTAGGATCATGAAAATTGGAGTTTCTGGATAACTATGACTTGGGGGCTGTTTTGGTCCATGTCATGAATACCAAACTTGTTCCATGTACCATCTTAAGTGTGTCAAAGGTGTTTTAGTTATCAACATCAACCACTTGCATTAACAAGCATGACCAGAAAGCATACACACGTTGCAACATAGAATAACAAAGGTATGTTTCATATGCTTCATATGAATGATTTTGTCGACGCAAAAATGTGGTAGCCACGCCAGGTGGACACACAGCAAGCCAGAATGATCTAGAGATCTCTCTGGCTTCAACGCAGGACCAGTCGATCCTGCGAATTCCCAAGGACGTGCTAGTCAATTTGACCTACAATTAATAAGGAGAGAAAGTTTATCAGTAATTTAGGATTGAACATGCTGGTTTTTCCCAGACAATTCCAAGTGTGCCGCTTCGGGAGCAGCTAGACGGGAAAATCGACTAAATATCCAATATGAGAAGAAATCGATTGTTAAGACTATAGCGCTCGCGGATCATGATTGATTTTATAGTAACGATTACAATGCACCTAGTTTTAATGATCCTTTCCCTTAAGCTATTAACATGTATGCGTCAAAGATACATCACTGGCTAAATTAGATTTGATCAATACATGGTGTAGAGCCGATGAATCCGATGAAAAGGGATATGCCACACAAATAATCCACTATTTGATATAGACAGATCTATGAACCGTCTAGATCTAATCTATTACCGTCAATAGTGAGGTTTGACCGGATCGATGCAGCTATGATGATGATGATAGTCTAGAACCAGAAAATCCATAGAACCGACCATACTTCAACAGGTTCATGAAAGCATGCCACATCTATGAAAGCACTGGCGAATCGGCTAAAATAGCCGATTTAGGTAGAAAAGTGATTCCAGCATGTGAACAATCGTCTGTTTAATATGGACAGATCTATAAACTCATCAAATCTAACATGTTATCCTTAACAGTGGGGTTCTACCGAATCGACGGCAGCCATGATAAAGATAACAGATCAAACCTTTAAAATAAATAGATCTATTCACATTTAATAGAATCATGAAGACACACTATAAGCGTTAAAGTACTGGTAATCGACTATTTAGCCGATGCAGGCATAGCAAACAGCCAAGGTCACACCTAGTCGAAAGCAAATCTAACAACTAGCATACTCTGATTTAAAGTGCTAACAGTGGGGATCGACCGGATCGTTATAGCAATAATAGCGAGCTATAGACCAGATTCAACTAGCTAGTAAACCTTCTCAAGATCAGACAAGCCTTAGCCACGTACTACGCACAATCAAGATCTAAGTAGAACGATCGATAAAACATAATTTATCGTTTAAAGTAAGAACCATCACAATGTGACAAAATAAACAACGGACTAAAAGGATGTGAGGTCGATCTAGATCGATCTCGATTGGGCAGGTTGATATTGTTGAAACTAATGACAATAAGAACATCAGCAAGATCGGTAACTTAATGAATCTACCCGAAGGATGCCACCCTTAGTTACGAACAAGCTAGAGGTCGACTGGATCGATGCAGCCCTGCTTATTGAAGAACTCACCGATATCTACAGTACTCCTACTCCTAAGGGTTGGCGTGAAGCCAAAAATAAAGTAATTGGTATTGATTGATTGGATGTCTTTTACAATAGTCGGGGTCCAATATTTATACCCAGAACCTAAACATGAATCCTTGATTGAGTGGATGTCTTTTACAATAGCTAGGGTCCAATATTTATACCCGGAACCTAAACATGAATCCTACTCAAATACGACTCAATACAATCTTTGGTATAAGAGAAAACATTCATAACTTAAGATAACTTGGACCCTAATCTTTCCCTTTTTGTATAGAATGACATGTTTCCCCCCTCAATGCCATCTGTACGTAGTCCGTTGATATTGTCTACTGACGTCATCTATAAAATAGCCAATTCCGACACTACATCAAAACAAGCTGACCTCGATTCACACCCGATCGATCCCTTGATGATACAATTTTATAAGCCTTGAGTTCCCGTGTTCTTCTTTTCCAAATTTTGGTGTAAACACATACCCCCCATTTTTGGGATAAAAGTAATTTTATTCCAAAATTACCATATATGTACCCCCGATGGGTCTATAGTCACGGGTAGAGAACCTTGATCTAGGGTCTACCAACGTCCTTGCCTGCTTATGAGCCTACACTTTAAAGCTTCATGAGAGCACTATTGTTTCATAGGCGCTTGGATTCAATCTTCTAGACCGACTATTAATGCTTATTCGACCCTGGCGAGAGCAACCCAATGACTTAGTTATGTTTCCCTTCTACTTGCCTTCTCGAGTGCCCTTGGCTCTTGTCGCACCCGGTTTTAAAGACAAAACTAGATACACACTATATGTGAGCCCAGGAAGTCAAATCTCACATATAGCCACAAATAAGGGTAATATCAAAAGACAATACTTATTACATAACGTATTAGTACAAGGAATATAACCTCAAAGTATAAACAGCGGAAAGACAACTCTATTTTTCAGGCGAAGACTCCAAATCCATAGGGACGACTGACTGGTTGACCATAAGCCTAACTCCTTCAGACTGGCAATCTAGTACCCATCTGGGATTTTCATTGGATGTAAAGCAAGTGTAAGCTCACCATGCTTAGCAAGTATATCAAAGGGATCTATGAGGCTAAAAAGACTTGACACTGTTTGACTGCGGTTCACAATTTTAGTTGATCAAGTTTTAGCATCCTATATCACTACTTTAGTGAACAATCCCAATTCCCAAGTGATATTAAAGTATAGTTAAGTTTATCTCAATTCCTAGCCATCCACCATCCATAGTAACCACTAATCTTGAAGGATCTAGACTGCTCGTATCCGTGAGCATGGCTGTTATAACAAGTCAAATATTTCTGCAGAAATTGTACATCTTTACCCACCGAGCCGTGATTCCTAATGCTGGGGTTTGCAAAGCCCACTACACCTCTACCTAGGAAGTGTGGTAGGGTTTCACTATGAAACCCTTAGCTAGTTGCACGAACAAGTCATACCTACGTGTGGGCAACGTAGCACGGTACACACATCCTAGCAGAAAAAGGAAAGATACCCTCTTACCCTTACTGGAAGCTACAGACGAGCTAGTACAATCTAGTTAATAGGTTAAAGTCAGAGTCATATGACACTTGGGGTTGTACGGAACCTCCTGGGTTGCCGCTTCAGGATTAAGTCCTTATGGAGAGGCACTAGAGTACTCAATCCTGTACTCTAGCCCCCTATCTATTGCTACAAAGCTTCATGTTATCATATTGCATAATGTCTTTAGACATGTTTAGCTATTATTTTATGTTCAGCGCTGTAGCATCTATCCAAAATGCATACCCAAACCCTAGGTAACAAGGATATGTGGTACAAGTATTCATCTAGGTAAAGTCCTTAAGGGTATATCAAATTAGACACATGCATGAATATGAAGTGTAATAATCATATGTACAAGGGTCCTTTGGTACACTTGCCTTAAATATCGATCCTTCGATAAGCTTTAATCTTCAACGTCCTTCTTCTTCTTCTGGATCACCACGTATATCTCACTGACTGGACGTAATCGTAGAACACCACACAACATCCATACACATACATGCATAGCATACAATTGCATCTATATCAGAACAATATACCAATCATAGAATAATAAGTAAAAGAGTTTGAAATATGATTCTACGCATCGCTACGAATACATAGTCGCGAGAGGCACGCTAATCGGAGCTATGGTTGAAAAGACATATCTACCAAAAGATTTTGCTTATAAAAAATATACTAAAAGAGTGGGATCGTCGCTACAATCACAGGAACACAAGAATCACCCATAACGAAACTATCATTAAAAAGAAACGACTATCAGGATTTTATATTACAAAAGAGAGAAAAGGCCTATATGCTTGATTTATTTTAATTGCGCAAAACTATATGAAGCATATTAATTCAGATTACATAAAATCATATTTTATTTTAAAAGCCGAGTTGAACTAGTCATATTTTAGACATAAACATGCACGTATTATTTAATCAAATTAAACTTTAACTTTGCAAGAGAAAAATGCATGAGAAAGCATCTTAACTGACTTTATATAAATCATGTTTAAACTAAGCAATTTATAATTAATAAATACATATTTAGGTTGACATTAATTAACAAGTAATTATAAAAGGTGGATACTGTCCTAGGTTGCTGTTATTTAGAAACAAGTTTACGAAATCATTAATAAAATTAATATTTAAATTATAATATTATGAACATGTGACATGATAAACATTGCTACTAACGCGTACCTTACATTGGCACGATTTAACACAATAAGAACGAAGTTAACCCTATGTAGTTGCTTTTAATTAAAAGCTATTGAATAATCATTAATCAAATTAATATTTAACTTATAAATTTCCAAGATGTGAGACATGTTAAACATCGCTATTAACACGTATTACACATTGCAATGAAACTCATGCAATCGAATCGAAATCGAAAACCTAAATTGATTTTTCTTAAACAACGATTAATTAATTATAGACACAATTAATATTTGAATAAAATAAATTCATAAACATGTGATATAAAAACTAATAACTCTACTGCGTAGATCTCGATGACACGAAACTAACGCAACTAGAACGAACTGAACCGAAATTAAAACGAAGGAACTACGAAGATTAAACGAACCAGTGGCAATACCGTAAATATGGTCATCTTCAACCTCCATCCATACGTACGTACACAGTACCAACCACGGTGGGGATTCGGCTATCTGCTGCTGCCGTGTAGGGAAGGGAAGGCCCTGGCCAGGCGGCGCTCGGCCGGCTGAGGGGCGCTTGGCTAGACAGCCAGCCGGTGGCGGCGCGGTGCCAGGTGTGGTGGCGCGGTCTGGTGGAGCAGCGGCGGCGGTCGTCCTACATGCTCGCGAGTAGGCGTGGGATGGGGCGGCGCGGTGATAGCGGGGTCGAGAGCTGGCATCGACGCTATGGGGCCAGGGTGCTAGGGGTGGTGGCGCATGGCCAACTGTAGGCACGGGATGGCTGGAGAACTCAAAGAAGAGGGCCACCCATGGACGAGCTCGCCGGAAAATCGATCGGAAAAAGGAAAACAAAGGGGGAATAGTCAAACGGTGATGGATTCGAGAAAAGGACACTACGGTGAAGAGAACGATGAGATCTACCTTGTGCTGGTGGTGGTTGACGCCGAAACGCGATGGTTTGGCCAGAAAAGCTCGCCGAAGAGTTTGTCGGAAACCTAGCTTTTCCAAACTTCGGCGTCCAATCTGCGGTGATAGGAGTGGCGGCTCGCGAAATGGGCTGTACTTTCAGAATCAGCACATCGAGGGCTACGTCGGCATATATATACATAGGGTTTGGAGATTTTGGAAATTTGAGATATTTTAGGAAATAATTGATTTTCAGAACTAAAATAATTATAGAAAATCGGGAATTACTATTTAGGCTCTGAAAAATATCTCTGAGCTCCAAAAAATACTAGAAAAATTCCTAGGGATAGATAGAAGAATGAGGAACACAACCAAAGTGGTTTTAGCTCTGAAAAGGACTTTTGTATTGATCGAGAAAAAAGACAAAGCTCCCAGAAATAGGAATTTAATCATGAAAAAGGTCGAAAAGATTCCCGAAAAGAGAGGCATCATTCTAATGCGTCTTAAAACCTTTTCCAAGCCTTTAGATTTTGAAAACAGGGCATCTTATCTAACTTTTAGTTTTGCAAGTTTTCAAATTCTTTTCAAACCACTACTTGAAAAAAATATTTTAAAGATTGAGATTTGAATTTATTTTCCAACCCACTCATCACAAAAGTATCAATGCAATGGCATATATGCGCAAACATGTTGCTACCCTTATGTTGGATTTTAATTTAAAGAAAATTTTCTTTTACCTATGTTTTTATGAGCACAAAACAATTAACAGAAATCATTTTACTCTTTTTAGAAAGTAGCTAATTTTAGGGTATTACAATTCTACCACCCTTAAGATGAATCTCGTCCCCGAGATTCGGGGAAGAAGAGCAAAGAAGCGAGGGATACTTCAACTTGAGATCTTCTTCACTTCCTTGAGCAACACCATCTTGATACTCACCTTGTGTTGTATGAGAATTCATCACATGGCTACTCTTGCAAATTCTTGTTCCATCTTATTCCAAGTCCGATCTTGTTGCTTCTCTTAATTCGTTCTAGTGAATCTTATTATCCACATGTTAAGCTTCCAAAAGATCTTGCTTAGTTTGAATCAGAACTTTGAATTCTATGGTTCATTTTTTATGCATTTTGAAATGTTTTACTTTTCAAAAGGAAGACTTTTAATCAAAACCGAACAAATTTTCTTTTTCAACTCCTTTTGAAATAGCTTTCAAAATATGTTTTATGTTTAGAACTCAAGAAAATATTTCAACCATGTTTTGAAACTCTTTTGAATAAATGTTTTTAAGGTTTTGAAATAAACCCAACCATTTTCAAATCATTGGAAACTTAGGTAAACATACCAAGCTTTGTTTTTCAAACTCTTTTGAAAACTCAACTTTATAATCAAATCTCAGATAAAGAGTAGAAAAATCAACTCAGGTTCTTTTGAAATCTGTTTCAAATAAGGGATTTTCAAGATTTTAGAAAACAAATGAAACATTCGAACTTCATTTTTAAATCATTTTGAATGAACTCTTTTGGGATTTCTGAAATCAAACCAAATCAATTTCAAAACTACTTTAGAAATAAAGAGAGTAAGTTTTTAAATTCCCATTTTCTTTTGAAGTCAAACAAAAGACTTAATACATATGTTCAAGTTCTTTTTGGAATAAAACTTTTGAGGGAATTAAATCAAATCAAATAATTTTCAACCCTTTCAAACTATTTTGGAAGACTTCTTTTGGAAATACACTTTTGAAATCAACTCAAACCTTTTCTTTTCAAATTTTGTTTAGAAATCAAACTTAATTCTGATTCAAGGCCAAAAGTGCTCCGTTTCCAAATGCAAATTGTTGCAAACTTTTGAACTAAATTTTTCAAACTTTTGTAAAATATCTTGAAAGCATTTTGAACACCTTTCAAATAAAATTTGAAATAAGACAACTCAAAAAAAATCAATCGATCTTTTTCAAACAACCCATTTTAAAAACACTTTAGAGTCATTTTCAAAGTGTTTTAGAATAAAATGGTTCAAAAGTGTTTTTAGAATAACACTTTGAAGAGTAACCGAATACATTTTACTCTTTTTGAAATTTAGTTCAAAGCAAAGTGGGTTTTCGAATCTGATTTCACTTTCAACTTTTTGAAGTTTTAGGAATAAGATACTTTCAAACTTTTTATGAATATCTATTTTTAAACTAAAACCTTGAGTGAAGCAGTTCAAATGAAATTATTTTGTTTTGAATGAGCAAAAGAGTCTTTCAAAATTCAAATCAAAACTTTTGAAATGTCTCAAAAATAGTCTTTAGCAACATGTTTTCAATCTTTTAAACTTTAATACTCTTTTCAAATGAACTCTTATTCTTTGGTGAAATACTTTTGAAATTAAGTTTTGAATACCAACTCTTGAAAATGAGAAAACAAACTTAAACCCTTTTTTATCTTAGTTCGAATCAACTTTTGAAGAAGTTTTTCAAAGTTCTTGAATCGAAAGGTTGTTAATTCATTTTCCAACATCATTTGAAGATTTCATTTCAAGGAAAGAGCTTTAAATAGAAATCAAAACCAATCCAATTGTTTTCAAGAGTTAATCTTAGTCTTGAGCATTCTTGCAACTGTCTATATCCTAGGTATGTGAAGATCGAACTCCCAACCATAGCTAGCTCGAAGATCAATCTTGACGTAGATCCAAACTCCTTATGGTTCACCAACTCGCAACACTCTTAGCTTGGCTACCCCCCATAAGAAGAGATGGGATAGGGGCACCAACATCTAGCATGTAACTTTCTTCAAGGTGTATTATCATCCTCTGACATCCTAGAGAGCTTATGGACATAGATAAGAATAAGAAAAATTGATCCTTCCCTAGATAGAAAACAGCAGCGCAGAAAAACATCCATATCTCGAGTTCCAATAATGTTCCATCTTACACCATTGGAAAGCTTATAAAATTCCCCACATCTTTCTTTTATACCACTCCTTCAGATTCTGCAGTTAACTTGGTCAAAATGTTTGCTCAACAGAAACTATTCTAGATTCCAAATAGCGTAGATGTATCACCTTGTGATTTTCATATTTCCCAAACCAGAATATCTATCAAGGTGAATCTTGTGGGAAAAGAAAAATCTTGAAGTCTGCATTCACCTAGAATTTTCTCAGAATTTTTGGTTGCCCAGAGGTTGAAGACATAGGACATAGAAGACAGACTGCTCCAGAAGACCGAAAGGAGGAGACAAGAGAAAAAGGACCCAGATATTTATTTCCTTATCCCTTATACCTTAAACCTTTAATATAAATGAAATTGTGAGCATAACCCACAAATTCACTGCACTCATTACAAAGATCCAACTCAACCATAACATAAATATAAACCATTAAAACATGAAATACAAGCTCGTTACTAATCGTTCCTTCTAGCTACTTGGTAGACATTCTTAGGAGAAAACTTCTTAACATGGCATTGGAAATTTGAATAGAGGTGAGACTAGAAAGTTTGCAAGAGATCAAGAACAACAACTCAAGGAGATAAGAAAGTATAACTCAAATGGAGCTATCAAGGAGAGGAGACAATAGGACAAGGATTGGAAATATTTAATTCAATGAGTCAAGGAGGTGGAGAAATAGTTTTATAGTAAAATAGGTTTTTACAAACGACCAGTGCTAACTAGGTTTGCGTCCTACAGTCAGCATTGCTCTAATACCACTTTGTCGCACCCGGTTTTAAAGACAAAACCAGATACACACTATATATGAGCCTAGGAAGTCAAATTTCACATATAGCCACAAATAAGGGTAATATCAAAAGACAATACTTATTACATAACATATTAGTACAAGGAATATAACCTCAGAGTGTAGACAGCAGAAAGACAACTCCGATCTTCAGGCAAAGACTCCAAATCCATAGGGACGACTGACTGGTTGACCACAAGCCTAACTCCTTCAGACTGGCAATCTGGTACCCATCCATGATTTTCATTGGATGTAAAGCAAGTGTAAGCTCACCATGCTTAGCAAGTATATCAAAGGGATCTATGAGCCTCAAAAGGCTTGACACTATTTGACTATGGTTCGCAATTTTAGTTGATCAAGTTTTAGCATCCTGTATCACTACTTTAGTGAACAATCCCAATTCCTAAGTAATATTAAAGTATAGTCAAGTTTATCTCAATTCACAGCCATCCACCATCCATAGTAACCACTAATCTTGAAGGATCCAGACCGCTCGTATCTGTGAGCACAGCTGTTATAACAGGTCAAATATTTCTATAGAAATTGTACATCTTTACCCACTGAGCTGTGATTCCCAATGCTAGGGTTTGCAAAGCCCACTACACCTCTACCTAGGAAGTGTGGCAGGGTTTCACTATGAAACCCTTAGCTAGTTGCACTAACAAGTTGTAGCTACTAAGGAGTGGCACGCATGGGCAACACAGCACGATACACACATCTAAGTAGAAAAAGGAAAGATACCCTCTTACCCTTACTGGAAGCTATAGATGAGCTAGTACAATCTAGTTAACAGGTTAAAGTCAGAGCCATATGACACTCGGGGTTGTACGAAACCTCCTGGGTTGCCGTTTTAGGATTAAGTCCTTATGGAGAGGCACTAGAGTACTCAACCCCATACTCTAGCCCTCTATCTATTGCTACAAAGTTTCATGTTATCATATTGCATAATGTCTTTAGTCATATTTAGCTATTATTTTATGTTCAGCGCTACAACATCTATCCAAAATGCATACCCACACCCTAGGTAACAAGGATATGTGGTACAAGTATTCATCTAGGTAAAGTCCTTAAGGGTATATCAAATTAGACACATGCATCAATTTGAAGTGTAATAATTCATAGGTATAAGGGGCCTTTGGTACACTTGCCTTAAATACCGATCCTTCGATAAGCTTTAATCTTCAACATCCTTGTTCTTCTGGATCACCACGTATATCTCACCGACTAGACGTAATCGTAGAACACCACACAACATCCATACACATACATGTATAGCATACAATTGCATCTATATCAGAACAATACACCAATCATAAAAAAATAAGTAAAAGAGTTTGAAATATGATTCTACGCATCGCTACGAATACACAGTCGCGAGAGGCATGCTAATCGAAGCTATGGTTGAAAAGACACATCTACCGAAAGATTTTGCTTATAAAACAACATACTAAAAGAGTTGGATCATCACTACAATCACGGGAACACAAGAATCACCGATAACGGAACTATCAATAAAAAGAAACGACTATCGGGATTTTATATTACAAAAGAGAGAAAAGGCCTATATGCTTGATTTATTTTAATTGAGCAAAAACTATATGAAGCATATTAATTCAGATTACATAAAATCACATTTTATTTTAAAAGTCGAGTTGAACTAGTCATATTTTATACATAAACATGCACATATCATTTAATCAAATTAAACTTTAACTTTGCAAGAGAAAAATGCATGTGAAAGCATCTTAACCGACTTTATATAAATCTTGCTTAAACTAAGCAATTTATAATTAATAAATACATATTTAGGTTGACATTAATTAACAAGTAATTATAAAAGGTGGATACTGTCCTAGGTTGCTGTTATTTAGAAACAAGTTTACAAAATCATTAATAAAATTAATATTTAAATTATAATATTATGAACATATGACATGATAAACGTTGCTACTAATGCGTACCTTACATTGGCACGATTTAACACGATAAGAACAAAGTTAACCCTATGTAGTTGCTTTTAATTAAAAGCTATTGAATAATCATTAATCAAATTAATATTTAACTTATAAATTTCCAAGATGTGAGACATGTTAAACATCGTTGTTAACACATATTACACATTGCGATGAAACTCGCGCAATCGAATCGAAATCGAAAACCTAAATCAATTTTTCTTAAACAACGATTAATTAATTATAGACACAATTAATATTTTAATAAAATAAATTCATAAACATGTGATATAAAAACTAATAACTCTACTGCATAGATCTCGACGACACGAAACTAGTGCAACTGGAATGAACTGAAATGGAATTAAAATGAAGGAACTACGGAGATTAAACGAACCAGTGGCAATACCGTAAATATGGTCATCTTCAACCTCCTTCCATACGTACATACACAGTACCAACCACGATGGGGATTTGGCTGTCTGCTACTGCCGTGCAGGGAAGGGAAGGCCCTGGCCAGGCGGTGCTTGACTGGATAGCCAGTCGGCAGTGGCGCGGTGCCAGGTGCGGTGGCGCGGTCTGGTGGAGCAGCGGTGGCAGCGGTCCTGCACGCTCGCGAGCAGGCGTGGGACGGGTCGGCGCAGGGCCATGGGGCCACGCGGTGATGGCGGGGTCGGGCACTAGCTCCGGCGCTATGGGGCCAGGGGGCCGGGAGTGGCGCCGCATGGCCGATTGCAGGCATGGGATGGTCGGAGAACTCGAAGAAGAGGGCCGGCCATGGACGAGCTCGCTGGAAAATCGATCGAAAAAAGGAAAACAAAGGGGATACAGTCAAACGGTGATGGATTCGAGAAAAGAAGGACACTACGGTGAAGAGAACGATGAGATCTACCTTGTGGTGGTGGTGTTGACGCCGGAACGCGACGGTTTGGCCGAAAAAGCTCGCCGAAGAGTTTGCCGGAAACCTAGCTTTTCCAAACTTCGGCGTTCGATCTGCGGTGATAGGAGTGGCGGCTCTCGAAACGGGCTGTACTTTCAGAATCAGTGCATCGAGAGCTACGTTAGCATATATATATATACACGTAGGGTTTGGAGATTTTGGAAATTTGAGATATTTTAGGAAATAATTGATTTTCGGAATTAAAATAATTATAGAAAATCGGGAATTACTATTTAGGCTCCGAAAAATATCTCTGAGCTCTAAAAAATACTAGAAAAAATCCTAGGGATATATGGAAGAATGAGGAACACAACCAAAGTAGTTTTAGCTCCGAAAAAAACTTTTTCATTGATCGAGGAAAAAGACAAAGCTCCAAGAAATAGGAATTTAATCCCAAAAAAGGTCGGAAAGATTCCCAGAAAGAGTGGCATCATTCTAACGCGTCTTAAAACCTTTTTCAAGCCTTTAGATTTTGAAAACAAGGCATCGTATCTAACTTTTATTTTTGCAAGTTTTCAAATTCTTTTCAAACCACTACTTGAAAGCAATATTTTAACGATTGAGATTTGAATTTATTTTCCAAACCACTCATCACAAAAGTATCAATGCAACAGCATGTATGCGCAAACATGTTGCTACCCTTATGTTGGAGTTTAATTTAAAGAAAATTTTCTTTTACCTATGTTTTTATGAGCATAAAATAATTAACAGAAATCATTTTACTCTTTTTAGAAAGTAGCTAATTTTAGGGTGTTACAACTCTGCTAGACCCTCCATGGTCTAATTTCTTACTATGAGGGTCTTAAGTGGTTAGAAGAATTCTTATGCATAGGGCGATTGTGTCGCTCATTTCAACGCCTTGTTGAGCAAGGGGATTAGCTTTCTTGTGATGTCACCTGAGTTTTCTCACCATCAGTGTAGAGCTATCTAGTGTTTGCAAGGGTTCAAATGTGTGGACACCTTCCCCTTATTCACTCTATCAAGTGCTCATGACGAGAAATCAGTTGGATATATGGGCATCTTTTTAGCAGGCGGCCCTTTCTCTCCCCTAATGCTACTTCTATCAGTGGGCCAGTATGACTCGGTTCATGATGACCTTTGGCCTTATGGGGGATCTAGACTCCCTTCAATCTAAGGAAGTCTTAGTGGGTCGATCGTCGGTCAATGTAAACCCTTTATATCAATCCCACGGTATCTGTAATTATGGGAAGCAATAAGTCTAAATCAGTTGTGCTTCTGTGAACCATTCCCTAAATTTCTGGAGTGTTGATCTATTTCTGTAACTGACTTCAATTCCATACCCCTGATGAAGTCTATCTTCTCATCTCCTGGGCTATATATATGGGCTATGGTTGTGGACCAAAAAACAACCTGCTTTGTCACAAACCTTCTATGCCTTTGGTGTGTTTTGCTTTCTAATAGGCTCAAAGACATGGAGAACGGCAAGAGGCCTACCGAAGAGGCCCTTGATGAGTCTGTGCCACCATACCAGCGTCTTCGTCACCAAGAGGATGCAACCCATGATCTTGGGCTGACAAACTTTCATCTGAATGCACTATAGGATGCTCTCATCATCTCAGAACATGGGGCCAACTCCACTCAAGCGAGGCTGGCCGAGGCCGAGGCTAGAATTATGGGTGAGATATCCACCACAATTCTCTGTTTCTTTTAGTGCTGTCTTTAAGATCTTGATTATCCCTTCCTAGAATCTTTCCAGACCTATCGGCCCAATTGGAAAGCCTTCGATTAGCTATAGAGTATGCATCAGGATTCGTCAATGCCAGGGGTGCCATGCTAGTGGTTCGCCTATACGACGTCCTAAACCGTGTTAGAGAAGTTGCCCTTCATGGTGTTCGTCATGGTGCTGCCATGGCATTGGCTGTTGCGCAAGCTTGCTCTAGCCATGAGCTTTGACTTCTTCCCCATGGTTTCCCAGCCACCGAACACCCTAAGAACCATGAGCGCCTAGTCATGGACTTCTTCAACACCGCCAACTCCGTAGCCCTCGCTTCCTAGGCCAAAGACATAGTGAGCAAAGTGTTCCCCAGCCCTTAGTTTGTAATAGGAGAAGCTAGCAAACAATTTCTTCATTTTAAGTGACTCCTCTTTTGCCCTGTACTCATGTTTCATGTACTAATTTGTAAGCAGTTATCTGGCCTATTGCGTGTCTCCTCGAGGCTCAGTAGAATAGCCATTTTAGATTAGCTGATTTGGACTTGTGATTCGATCTGACTCGGTTAAATCTGAAAACGGCTCTCATGGTAAAACTTTTTAAATTCCTCATCGGTCATTAATCGCCGCATTTTCCCTCAGTACTAGTAGAACGATGCTTCCTCTTCCATTAATTGGGCTTGCCTTTGCATATTCCAAGATATCGACCATCCCATCTCTGTGGCTATAAACACCGGCTAAGGGCTCTGGCTTCAAGCATATCTACACTTGCAACTGCCTCTACTCTCTATACTTCTCCACCTTCACAAACCCTATAGTAGTTTCCCTTCTTCTTCCACGATCTAGGCCAGCATCCATGGTAGGAGAAGATCACCGCGGCAAGTGCATAGTGGAAGATCTCCTAGAGGAGGAGGTCCCAATCAGCCAGTGACTTCGCCGCATGAGGTAAGACTGAACACTCCCTTCCATAGTGAGAATCATCTACTAATGCATCTACAGGCTCATCCTCAATGATAGCCTCTGATTGCTTCCTCCTAGGACTGGCGAGCCTTCTATCGCCGCATCTGCTACTGCCATGCCGGACTCATCATCGGACTCCTCCAAATCCTACAATGGTGATGACGCCCGATGTTTCCTCTAGGAGTGGAGGGCTACCAAGGACCATTACTCTGAGGTGACTAAGGAAAATGGTCAGCTTGAGAGCCACCTCGAGGCTTCTCAAGCCACCCTCCTTGCCATCGAGGAAGAAGCTAACGCTACTCAAGCGCGGTTGGCTGAGTCTGACACCATGGTGGCGGGTAAAGGGAACTCTAAGAAAACCTTCATTTCAATTTACACTATCTTTGTCTTGATAGCTAATTTCTTTATGTGATTTCTAGCCTTAATGGTGCAGTTGGAGAACCTCCAACTGGCGGTGAACGTGGCTATGGTGGCCCTCAATGCTCAGGGCCCTCTTCTCATCAGCCACCTATAGGACATCCAGGCGCGCATTCAGGAGATTGCCCTCCACGATGTTCACCATGGCACGGCGATGGCTCTGGCAGCGGCACAAGTCGAGACCGAGCATGACCTCCACACCATGGAGCCAGGCTTTCCAATGGCCGATGACCCTGGCACACATGAGGACCTATTCAAGGACTTTGAAGATTCCACAGCGGCCATCGTGGACATCACTTCAGCTTAGGACGTTGTAAATAGGGTGTTCAATTAGCTTGTACCTTGTACAAATTGATCAATGAATGAAATCCCTATTTTTCTATGATCGTGTCTTATTGAACTTCCTACAATATCTTTGTATACATCATGATTGTCTCTGTGTTTATTTTTGCTCTATAGGCGATACATATCGTATCAGCTTTACCCCTTTGGGTTCATTTTTTGAACTAGAGGTGATACCCTTCCGGCACCAGCTATTAGAGCTGATGACTGAACAAACCGGCTATCAAGTATTAGTCCAAACGCTAGGATAATATTTCTTTAGATACTTTCCATTGATCGCCCTATCAAATTCCTCTTCTCTCCCTAGCATTTCCAAAATATAAGCATTGCCAGGCGCACAACATTTAATCCGATAAGGTCCCTCCCAGTTAGGTGACCATTTGCCGAACTACTATCTCTCGACCCGATTGGCAATTTCACTTTCCAAACCAAGTCGCCTTCAAAAAATTGTTTGCTCTTGACCTTCTTATTGTAATACTTCACAATCCTTAGCTTATTGGCTTCGATATTCTCAAGAGTATGCAGCCAATGGCAACTTAAGTCATCTACCTTAAGATTCTTGTAAACTTTGGCTGACAAATCATTTTGCAACATGACACGCCTCAATCCAGTTTGAATCTCCCAAGGAAGAACTACATTATGACCATACACAAGTTCATAAGGTGATGCTTTAATCGATCCATGACAGTCCATCCTATATGCCCATTAATGCCTCATTAAGCATTGAATACCACTTCCTTGGTTGTTCTTAGATCTTTTTCTTGATCAGCTTAATCATAATTTGATTGGACGCCTTTGCCTAGCCATTAGCCTAAGCATAGTAAGGAGAAGAATTTAATAACTTAATTCCCATACTGGTAGTAAAGTCTTTGAACTCTTCTTATGTGAATATTGTCCCCTAATCAGTAGTAATAGTTTGATGAATCCCAAAATGATACACAATATGCTCCTTGACAAAATCAACCATGTTCTTTGAGGTTACCATCTTCATAGGAATTGCCTCAACCCACTTAGTGAAGTAATTTGCTGCTACCAATATAAACTTATGTCCTTTACTTGAAGGCGGAAAAATCTAGCCAATTAAATCAATTCCTCAACCTCAAAACGGCCATGGTTTGATTATTGGATTCATAGCGGATGCGGGCGATTTCTGAATATTACCAAAACATTGACAATCTTTACACCCCTTATAATATTCAAAACAATCTTCTAGTATTGTTGGCCAGAAATATCTGGTCCTACGAATAATCCATTTCATCTTATAAGTCGATTGATGAGCTCCACATATCCCTTCATGTACCTCACCCATCAACACTTTAGCTTCTTCTTGATTTAAGCATTTAAGCAACACCCCCATCGACTATCTTGTAATATAGCTGATCATCTAGCAAGACATACTTGGTCGATTTATACCTTAGTTTCCTGGTAACCTTCTATGATGGATTCTTAAGGTAATCGATTATTTCAACTCTCCAATCATTAGTCAAGTTTTCACTACTTAGGATCTCTTGAAACACTCGATAACCTGACGCGCTTTGAGCTAACCGATTAGCCTCTTGATTTTGCACTCTTGGAATATGCTAAAGAGAAATAAGAGGAAACTCCATGAGTAACCTCTAGCATTCATCATAGTACCCCTCAGAATATTATCTTTACATTCATATAGGCCGATCAACTGATTAATAATTAACTGTGAATCTCCAAATACTTCAATTGCCTCAGCCTTTACTTCATGAAGAAGTTGAAGCCCCTTAAGAATAGCTTCATATTCTACTTGATTGTTGGTAGTCACTGGTTTAGTCAGAAAAACAAACTCAAAACTTGCCCCTGAGGTGAAATAATAGCAATACCAATGCCACCACCTTGTTTGCATGATGATCCATCAAAGAATAACGTCCAAGGTATCGGCTCTACATAGCCAATACTCGGCTTATGATGCTGGGTGACAAAATCGGCTATTACTTGCCCCTTGACTGCTTTAGCCGATTCGTACCTCAAGTCAAATTCTGACAATGCAAGAATCCACTTCCCCATTCTCCCATTTAATATCGGCATTGATAGCATGTGTTTGATCACATCAGCTTTAGAGACAACTGTACACTCAGCCGATAACAAGTAATGTCGCAACTTGGTGCAAGAGAAATATAAGCACAAGCATAACTTTTCAATAGGAGAATATCTTGTTTCTAGATCCAAAAGTCTTCTACTTAGATAGAAAACAACTCATTTTTTCCTTCAAACTCTTGCATTAAGGCCGATCCAATTGTTTGGTTATCGGCCGACACGTACAACTTAAAAGGCTTACCTTGCTGAGGAGGGACCAGCACGGGTGGACATTTCATATATTCCTTTATCTCCTCAAACGCCTTTTGTTGTACATCACCCCATTTAAATTCTTGATCATTTTTCAACTTCTACAAAGGAGAAAACGATAGAACCCTTTCTAACAAATTTGAAATAAACCTCTTGATAAAATTAATCTTACCAAGCAAAGATTGTAACTCTATTTTAGTAGTCGGGGGCACTGCCTCATCAATTGCTTTCATACTTTTCTGACCAATTTTGATTCCTCTCTCATGGACCATAAAACCTAAAAATTATCTAGCTGATACTCCAAAGGCACACTTATTGGGATTCATCTTTAAACCATGTTCTCTTGTGCACTCCAAAGTCTCTCGCAAATCAGCTAGATGTTCCTTATACCCTTTAGATTTTACCATTACATCATCAATGTAGATTTCAACAATCCGATCAACTTATGAAAAATATAATTCATCGCTCTCTGATAAGTTGCACCGGCATTCTTCAAACCAAAGGTCATCTCAACCCATTCAAATAAATGGATTGCGCCAGGACACCTAAAAGCTATTTTTGCTATATCTTCCTCAGCCATAAAATGTGATTATATCCTGCATTGCCATCCATAAAACTAATAACCTTGTGCCCGGCTGCTGCATCTACCAACATATCAGCCATCGGCATCGGATAACCATCCATGGGTGTAGCCTTGTTCAGATCTCTAAAATCGATGCAAACTCTTAACTTCCCATTTTTCTTATATATAGGAACAACACTCGATATCCACTCTACATATCGGCACGATCGGATAAATTTCGCTTCTAGTAATCTTTCAGTCTCCTTTTTTATATCATCAAGAACAATTGGGTTAAATCTCCTTGGAGCTTGTTTAAACGGCCGATATCCAGGTCTGATTGGTAACCGATGTTCAACAATTGATTGATCTAGACCAGGCATCTCATAATATTCCCGAGCAAAACAATCTTTAAATTCCTTTAATAAATCTATCAACTCTTGCTTATACTCAGGATCCAACTTAGCACATACATACGTCGGCTTAGGCCTATCTCCAAAGCCAATATCTATTTCCTCTAATTCATCGGCCGACGTAAAGCCATATCCTAGTTTACCATCTGTACCATCTATTGGATTATCCATTAAAACAAACTCTTAGAGCCGATTGCTTGGATCGGCTGTTGGCTTTCATCATTGATCTTAATGAAGGCTCCTTCCCATAGCTTGCTAGAAAAACATTTGAAGTCTTCTAGTTCCCAATACATTGGATCAGCTATTGCTATACTCATAGAATCATCAGCATGAACCAGCTCAACATCATCTCCATGCCACTGAATCAAGCATTGATGCATACTCGATGGTACACAACAATTTGCATGAATTCAATCATGACCAAGGAGTAAACTGTATGAACCTTTTCCATCAATGATGAAGAATATGGTGAGCAAAGTCTTACTTCCGATTGTCATTTCGACGTTTATTGCCCCCCTGGTCTTGGATGCATTACCCCCAAAATCCTTAAGCATCATATCAGTCTCAATCAAATCTCCTGGTCCATTGCTAAGCTTGCGAAAAGTAGTATAAGGCATAAGATTAACAGAAGCACCTCCATCCACCAACCTTTTGCTCATTGGCTTCCCATCAACGAAACCTTTTACATATAAAGCTTTTAAGTGCCGATGCTTGACTGGCTTATCGAATATAGCTTGTTGTATAACTGTCAACTTGGCAACTATCTCCTCATACTCTGATTCATCAAAATGTGAATAGACTTCTTGGTCTGCTAGAGCTCTAAATTATGACGGCAATAGAAAAGCCATTTGAATATTAGCCGATGGTTGACCCCTATTGGTTGTTTGTTTAGCATGCCACACTTGAGGTCTACCAGATGCTTGAGCCTATTCTAGCTCTCTGTTCCTTAGGCATTGTACCCTTCTTTTCTAGCTTCTTGTCAAACCTCCTAGACACCACTGCCCTTCCTGCCAAACATATTCTTCCTCATCACCCTCTTTTTCATAATTAGCCTAGTTTTGATCAACAACTCACTTCCCAATCCAATCGTGAACACTTCTATTTTTTAAGCGTCGATCCATATTATTATGACGATACTCATTTTGAGCATGGACAGACCGACGGTTGGCTTGAGATTGCCTAAACTCCCAATATTGTTCACTACACTCTGGGCAATTATTTCTGGTAGGTAATTTCAAACCTTTATTCCAACAATGTCTGAAAAATGGACAATTCCAATGTGATTCAGCTTGTTTTCTTTCATACCTATCCTCTTCTTGTTGACGCTGGTATTCTTTCTCTTCTAACCAACGCTGAAAATCCTTTTCCTTCTACCATTGCCATTTATTCAACAAAATTCAAGATGTGACATGCGGCATTATCACCCCATTTCTTGACGTCTCTCCCTACTCATATCGGCTCTTCTGTTGGTCACGACGCCTTTTAATCTCTCTATATTTATTAGCCGATATTTGCATCTTTGGATCGATGGTTCCGGTTTCTTTTGCCCTAGTTGATGTTAGGCCTTTAGTCTTTCCTTTGAGCAACTTAACATCGACCATATTCTAATCTCTTGGGAAAGGATTATCATCAACTTTCATCTTCCGATGTATATCAAATTTAAGCTTCCCTTGCTGAATAGCCCTCTGTATATGTTGTCAAAAAATTATGCACTTGTTAGTAGAATTAGAAGTAGCATTATGAAACTTGCAGAACTTCTTATTCTTGAACTAATCAGAAGGTAACATAACATGATTGGCGGGCAATTTGATCTGTCCTCTCTTAAGCAAGAAATCAAATAACTTGTCTGATTTTGTGACGTCAAAATCATAGCTCTCCTCAACTCCTTTTCCCCAAGGATTTGGCACCATTATTGGCTTCTTACCCCAATTCCATTCAGTATTAGCAATCTCTTCTTCTTCATCGTCCTCATCGTCATCATCAACTGAATATGGATTATAGGCTTCAATAATTATGCCACTCTTTTGGAATCGGGTATCTCTGTGCATATTCTGGAATTGGCTATTGAGTGATGCCACTCGTTGAGCCAACTGACCTAAATTGTCAAACTCTTGCCCAAGCAGCTTCTCCCTCCATGTTGGCAACATTTCTTGAATGGCCAAAGTAGCTAGCTGATCATCAGTCAGATTCAATGAAAAGCACAAATTCCTGGTTTCTCAGAACCTCTGAAGAAACTCGGCACCTGATTCATTAGTTCTTTGCCTTATGGTCATTAAATCTATGATTTTCTTCTCCTATCCCAGTATAGAAATATATATGAAACTTCTTCTCTAGGTCAGTCCAATTGGCAATGGAATTAACAAGTAACGATGAAAACCAGGTGAAAGCTGGTCCTGACAGGGATAGGGAGAAAAAACGAACTCGATGAGCTTCTTCAATGGATGCTTTACCCAACTGTGTAAGATACCGACTAATATGTTCTATTGTGCTCATGCTATCTTGACTAGTGAACTTAGCAAATTTCAGGAGCCTGTAATTTATAGGAAGAGCAACCAAATCATACCACTCTAGATACGGATGTTTGTACGAAAAGGTTTGTCCTTTTGGTTTTAAACCGAATTGATTCTTCATCATTTCAGTTACTCTGAGCAATAACTCATCAACATTTGAATCTAGATTTCTCTGTAACCGCTGACCCATCTGCGAATTAAAATTTTGGGTACCTTGATACCCCAGATTTGGAATCATATGAAGGGTATTGTAATATGTTCCATAATGATATCCTTGTGGAATCTCTATCTATTGGGCCCTTTACCGATTTGCTGCTTCAAGTCTCTAGATGTAAATGTTAGGATCTGTATCTCTACAAATCCTTTGAACTGATGGTGCTATTTTTTGAGCCGATGACTTTATTTAGCCTAATGTGCCAAAATTAACCATTTGATTCTAAACTTGCCCCATCGGCTGTTGCACATACTACACTGATGATCCAGGATTATTTTGTATTTGATTAGTAGTGGTACCTTGAACTTGCTCAGATAAGCTCTGAACTACCTAGACATCATCATTACCAGTTAGTGATGCTTCTTGATGGCTAGTACCAGCTTGATTAGTCCCATGAGTCGATGGATGTGAAATGTTGTAATAAGCCAGTCCAACCTGATCAATTGGACATCCATGAAACACCTCTTTCATAGTATTATGGAATGTGTTCAAGAAAGTTGTATTATGGTTCAATATGGCATCATGAACAGATTTGTTTACAACATCTACGAAGAAACGCCTATTGTCAGCTTCATTTGTATCTGACTGCCCAAGCATCAAAACTCATGGTAGTGGATATTTCTGAATAACTTTATTATCATGTGTCTTGGTGTAGGACAACAAATACTTGTTCTGAAATTCTTCTATAGCTTTACTGATGACATCTTTATCCTCATCAGGTAGGTCTTCATAAGGCACCATAAGAATGTTCCTATTGTTGTGAGTTGTCATGATGATTGTGGGGTCCCACCAGGCGTGCCAGAACGCGTGTCGGTGCGAAAACATGGTAGCCGCGTCGGGTGGACACGTAGCAAGCTAGAACAATCTAGAGATCTACCTAGCTTCAACGCAGTACTAGTCGATCCTACGAATTCCCAATGGCGTGTCAGTCAATTGGACCTGCAATTGACAAGGAGATAAAGTTTATCAGTAATTTAGGGTGGAATATACTAGTTTTGCCTAGACAATTCCAAGTGTGCCGCTTCGGAAGCAGCTAGACGGAAAAATCGACTAAATAGCCAATACGAGAAGAAATCGACTGTTAAGGACTGTAACGCTCGCGGGTCATGATTGATTTTATAATAATGATTACAATGCACCCAATTTTAATGATCCTTTCCCTTAAGATATTAACATGTATGCGTTAAAGATACATCACTAGCTAAATTAGATTTGATCAATACGTGGTGTAAAGCCAATGAATCCGGTGAAAAGGGACATGCCACGCAAATAATCGACTATTTGATATAGATAGATCTATGAACCATCTAGATCTAATCTATTACCGTCAACGGTGAGGTTCGACCGGATCGATGCAGCTATGATGATGATGATAGTCTAGAACAAGAAAATCCATAGAATTGACCATACTTCAACAGGTTCATGAAAGCGTGCCACTTCTGTGAAAGCACAGGCGAATAAGCAAAAATAGCCGATTCAGGTAGAAAAAGGATTACAGCATGTGAACAATTGACTATTTAATATGAACAGATCTATAAACTCATCAAATCTAATCTGTTATCCTTAACAGTGGGGTTCGACCGGATTGATGGTAGTCATGATAAAGATAACAGATCAAACCTTTAAAATAAACAGATCTATTCACATTTAACAGAATCATGAAGACACACTATAAGTGTTAAAGTACTGGCAATCGGCTATTTAGCCGATGTAGGCATAGCAAATAGCCAAGGTCACGCCTGGTCGAAAGCAAATCTACAAACTAGCATACTCTGATTTAAAGTGCTAACAGTGGGGATCGACTGGATCGTTACAGCCATAATATTGAGCTATAGACTAGATTCCACTAGCTAGTAAACCTTCTCAAGATCAGACATGCCTTAGCCACGTACTATGCATGATCAAGATTGAAGTAGAACGACTGATAATACATAATCCATCGTTTAAAGTAAGAACCATCACAATGTGACAAATAAACGATGGACTAAAAGGATGTGAGGCCAATCTAGATCAATCTCGATCAAGCAGGTTGATATTGCTAAAACTAATGACAACAAGAACATCAGCAAGATCGGTAACTTAATGAATCTACCCGAAGGATGCCACACTTAGGTAGAGCCGATAACTTGACCTTAATCTAATTTGAGCAGTGGAGGTTGAACTTAACCGATGCAGCCATACTTGAACTAGATAAGGATAGATAACTAACTTATACTAGAGCTCATAAGAGGTCGGCCGGACCGATGCAGCCTTACAAACAAAAGTATAAGCCATGACGGTAGTTATGGACAAGACAAAGGTTGACCAGATCGATGCAGCCTTGCTTGTTGAAGAACTCGCCAAGATCTATAGTACTCCTACTCCTAAGGGTTGGTGTGAAGCCAAAAATAAAGTAATTGGTATTGATTGATTGGATGTCTTTTGCAATAGCCGATGTCCAATATTTATACCCATAACCTAAACATGAATCCTACTCAAATACGACTCATTACAATCTTTGGTATAAGAGAAAACATTCATAACTTAAGATAACTTGGACCCTAATCTTTCCCTTTTTGTAG
The DNA here is from genome assembly GCF_019320115.1 of Miscanthus floridulus. Lineage (NCBI taxonomy): Eukaryota > Viridiplantae > Streptophyta > Magnoliopsida > Poales > Poaceae > Miscanthus > Miscanthus floridulus. The sequence continues at coordinate 57,890 of NW_027098243.1, forward strand.
AGTCCGACATGTTTCCCCCCTCGACGCCATCCGTACGTAGTCCATTGATATTGTCTGCTGACGTCATCTATAAAATAGCTGATTCCAACACTGCATCAAAACCAGTTGACCTCGATTCACACCCGATCTATCCCTTGATGATACAATTTTATAAACCTTGAGTTCCCACGTTCTTCTTTCCCAAATTCTGGTGTAAATAGTTTCATATGTTTGTGCTCATATATGAATGAATGATGCTTATGCTCATGCAATGCAAGTGCAAAAGTGCAAGCCTAACACCTAGGGTGTTACACATACGGCCGCCAACCTCTCCAGGTCCAAGCGTATGGGCCTGGGTCAAAACTCTAATACTAGAGAGGAGATTGGCATGCATTGATGTAACCCATGGCCATGACGAGCCATACCTAGGTATTCACATCAAGAACAGTGTTGGGAGTGCTAGTGCTGTTCTGCCTAACCCTCATACGGACGCTGACAGGCGCATCAGTTCACCATGATGTCCGCCAGGATAGAGTGGAATGCCATGATTGGCAGATGATGCCTACGCATGGTGCATGTGATGAACAGGGCCGTGGCATAGAGTTATCCCTGTTGACATCTACAGGATTGGTGGGACCCGCATGAAGGAGAAGAAGGACCCGGTGACCCTGGAAGCCTTCTTCCCTCTCTCTCTCTCTCTCTCTCTCATTCTTCTCCTCTTCCTCTGTTGTAACCCACGCTTTCCCTTTGCCTATAAAAGGGAAAGCAGGGCACCCCATGAAGGGGGAGGGAGACCCTGACAAAATCAGAACAAAAGAGCACAACATGAGCACATGGCTGAGCGGCAATCAAGCTCTCAACACCCGTTCACTCCTTCCATCAGATACTTGGGATCCTCTCCCTCTCTTGCCTATTTGTAACCCCTACTACAAACCAAGTGTCGGTAACACGAGCAGCAGCGAATTGGATGTAGGGACATTTTGCCTGAATCAGTATAAACCCTTGTGTCCTCTGAGCACACCATCCGAGCCAGACACGCAAATACAAATTTACTCGTCGGTGGTCTGAAAACACCGATAAGAATCAAGTATGTTGTAGCCCAATCTCTCCTCATTATCAGAATTTCTCTTGGACTAGTGAGCCTTTAGTTGTGCTAGCTAACCAAAGCCAAAACCCTAAGTATCCTAAGCCTAGCAAGTCACCCAAGCACACTAGAGATGTCTTGCACATGCATGGAGGCCATCACTAAAGATCTAGGCATGAATCCCCAAGCCATCACCCAAGAACCCAAGAGCATAGGTTTTGTCGCCTGATTGACAGAGTGTTCGTTAGTAGGATGGAGTGTTCATCAAACCTAAGATTGAGTCACCAATAGCCTAAATACTCCATGGGGAGGCACAGCGGAGTGTCCATTAGTTTGATGGAGTATCCGCTGAATTATAGGAGATCACAACTAGAGAACCTGAGAGTCATTAGTTCTTACTGGAGTGTCCATCAAGAATTCAGACCATCCGATGTTAGCAATGAACCCTAGAAATGGCTAAGTCCCAAACCCATCGGAGTCTCTGTGATTCCCACGGAGCATTTGCCTATTTGTATAGAGCTAAACTAGAGGCAACCCACCTCAGCACCCGACACAACGGAGTGTCCATTAGTAGAATAGAGTGTCCATCAGACTCAGAGAGTGTGAGGTTGGTTAGCGAGTGTACATTGAAGGCCACCACCATTAGTTCATACCCCATGATCAGTAAAGCAATACTAGGGTCATAGTAGATGTCTCTTCCTAAGTCCCAAGTAGAGCTCCTAGTTTCCTTATCTATCACGCGATAATCTCTAATCATCGGATCCTCTCCTTTTAGGCTTGGTTGTCCCGTATCGTGAGAATCGTGTGCAAGTCATCACCGCTAGCTTGGAATCATCAAGATCGGTAACACTAATAGTTAGGCACCCCACTATTATGAACCCTGCTTTGGATACTTATCAAGTCGCATTATGAGTTATGCATTGCATGTAGAGTTGGATAATGAACTCTTTCACGTAACACGTAGAGTTACTCTTTAATCTGTTAGAAGCCTCTCACCCAAATAATGGGAATAGGAACACTTAATGCTTATTGCTTAGTTGCTTGGGCAATGGTAGAAGTCGAGCATGAGAAGGGAACTCATACTTGTGTGTGTAGGATGCTACACCTAGATAATTAACTATTAAAAACTAGTGAGGGTACAACTTGACCTATCTAACCAACCTAGTTAAGGAATGATATTCCTAATACGATAATCTTGATGACAACTTGGATATCTTGCTCATGTGAGGGGTAGGTCATCATGAGTGTGGGATCTCAGATGACATAGCTCATGCAACAGTAAGGACCATGTATTGGGATACATAAGTCTAAGTAACCACCCTAATAGACCACATGTTGCGGATGGGGTCAACAAGCCAAGTAATTGCGACTAGTTTATTCGTGAAACTGGCAAGGGGGTGGCGTTGGTCAAGAATGTTCAAGACATTGATAGGGAACCTAGTCGAACCTTTCATGTGACACTCATGCCAGATTAGGGAAAGGTTGGAGAACATGAGGCAACCCTTACTACTAGGCTCGGTGCATGGTGATTAGTCCTGTTTCTCTCTATGGGTATAGTTGTACACCTCTATAGAGTCTTGAAAGCCTAGAGTCCTTTAGGATAGAACAATTCGGTTGTTCTTTCTTTCTATACCCATGGTAGAATGGATTATGGACTATGAGCACTTTTGTTATAATAATAAATGCTTTAATTCTAACGTTGAGCATAGCATGTCATACTCTTAATGAATATCATTGCTTTCCGCACTTATACAAATGCCTAATAATCACTCTATGCATCCACCAAGTATTATGTGTTGGAATTAAGTCCTGCGAGTATGCAATGTACTCACGGTGCAGCCGTTAAGTTGTTTTGCAAGTGATCAGGGCATCTTCCCAAGACTAGCCCTAGTGAATGCAAAGGATAGCAGACCTTGGAACGGGCGTTCTCAAAGATGAGCTGCATGTAACTCGATGGGTAGATGAGCGACAAGTGCGACAACCTAGTGTAGGGATAGATTTGTTTGGAGCATTAGCCTCAGTAATAATCTTATTCTATCAAATCCTATTTTGTTTTCAACAATGTTTCAGGAACGAGCGTGACACTGGAGTGTGTATGCGATGGTGCGGGAAATGATGGTGAGCAACCATGGTGAGGAGCGCAGAAGGCGAGGCATGGCAAGGGAAGGAGGTGCGGCTATTGGTTGGGTGGAGGGAAGTTGGAGGAGGCAGGAGTAGCGGTGATGGCGAGCTTGCTTGGCCGTCAATGGCGGTGGCATGAGGGCGGCAGCGGCTAGCTGCTCTAGGCGAAGAGGAGCGGTGCGCCGACTGCGACGCACAATGGCGAAGGTGGTGGTGCACGTGGTGGGATGCGAGGGAGTTCAGAGGCTAGGAAATGGTGGTGGCCATGGAGCTCCACTGCTTGGCATCAATGGTGGCCGCGCTCTGGCGCACGCGCGTGCGGCACCGAGGGCGAGAGCGAGTAGGGGAGGAGTGGGGAGGCTCGGGCATCCGCTTTGGAGGGTGCCGAAGCACGGCAGGGTGGCAGGCACTTGTGGCAGGGAGGTACAGGCATGCTCAGGCATGGACGCCACATCCTGGACACACGTCGCCCGTTGAAGCAATTCCCCGAGCACGTGGTGGGCGATGGTGTGGCACTGCGGGATGCCATTTTGGGCTGGCTACAGGCCGAATTGGACCTTGGGCCCAAAAGCAAAGTTGAAGCCCATCAATTGCTCTACATTTTTTGATAAGGGCATCGAGTCATTAGAGAAATAGATTAATGGGTAATTAAGCTTGAAGTTGACACTATCAGCGACTAATCAAGTATTAAGCCTTTCTCTGCTTGAGCTCGAATTACTTGGTCAAAACGTGGTCAAATTAATTCCAACTTTTTGTATGTCCTTGTCCAAGATGTAAACTCCAACTTTTGTATTTGACTCAACTTGAGTTGCTTAACAAAAATCCGAGAACGTGAAACATCAATGTCAATGACGATGAATTCTGGACTTAGAATTATGAAATAGTAGCTGATTCCATCTTGAGTCCTCTGTTTGATCCACTTAAGAGTTGAATCAGGTCTTGGTCCAAAAATAAAGTTTGTTGTACTCCACTCAAACTTCAACTTTTATTAAAGGTCAAACTTCATATCTGGTACAGAAACAATTTCTTCATCTTGGTCAAAGCAGCACCTTGTTAAACCTTGGAATTAGGGTTTTCGACCAATTGAGGCATTTTCTTGACATTTGCTCAACACGAACCCTTCATGAATTTTGTTGTAGAGTTCAATTAGAGTCATTTGGACAAGTTAGCAAGATTCAGTCGACATCTCATATTCCCATTTACTTAATAAAGCAATTCAAAAAAGATTATAATTTATCATTTCATGTGACTTCTTGATTCCAAACTTCATGAAACTTTTTCACTGGTCAAGATGGATGCATGTTGATGTAATGTACCTGAAACAAGCATGTTTAACATTACTCATGCCTAACCTTAACCAGGGTCCACATATAAGCAAAGGTGTGTTGTCCAAGTTCGAGTTGGGACTCAATTTCATAGATTGGACCTCAATACCTTCATCACCGCTTCAAAATTATGAACCAGAGATCATGATCATTGCTTGACATAGTTTACTTAAGTCCAAATCCACTGCTTAACTCGTGCCTAACACCCAGGGTGTTACACTTCTAGGGGCCTCGAAGTTGTTAATTCAACAACCCCCATTGGCTTCGATGTCGGTGTCAATGTTTGACACCGATAGCCTGCCATGGGGGTCCCTGGGGCAGTATGTTCAGGCTTTAGCGTATGTAGAACTCGATGGTAAATACAAGAGACAGTCGATTTATCCTGGTTCGGACCCTCGATCTTCGATCGAGTAATAGCCCTATGTCCAGTCGGCGTTAGCCTTTGCGTTGGATTGATTGTAAATTGTTGTGTCGTACAATTGTTGTCCTCTGAACTCCCGATCTAAGGAGCCCTGCCCTCCTTTATATAATCAGGAGGCTAGAGTCCTAGTCGGTTTATAATGTAGAGTCCTAGTAGGATTACAGGGTAGTATTACTACTAGGATTACACAGGAAGAATCCTAGTTAGACTAGATCTTCTCCTTTCCTTATGGGGTATCCTATGGGTCCCGCATCGACAAGCCCCCGAGCACTTCATGGTTGAAATTTGGAAGCCTCATCTTGTTCCTTTTGTCAAGTAGGAACAAGGGTCGGCCGAGTGCTTTCTTGAGTGAAACCATGTAGCGCTTCTTTGGATCTTTGAGTGGTGTGTGCTTTTTTGAAAAAAGTTCATCCATCTAGGTGTAGCCCCTGAGCCTCTTGCTATTTGGCAGAAGGAGCTTGAGGGTCTTCTCTTGAAATCACCCTGAATCTTCGTTGAAGGGCTCCTAAGCGTATACCCGGGTTCTTTGTCAAAAAAAGCTCGGATATAGCTATGTCCGTGTTCTTTTTGTCATGTGGCCTTGAAGTGGTCTGTCTTGAAAAAGTCTTTTGAGTGACGTGCACTTTTTTGAAGGAAAAAGTGCACTCACTGAGTGTAGCCCCTGAGCCTCTTGCTATTTGGAACAAAAAGTTGGAGGGTCTTGAATCTTATGTTGTTCAAAAGAGCTAAAAATCCTCTCCTGTTGCAACCCCCGAGCACATTTCCGGGTTCTTTTGGCATATTCTCTGGTAGTCTGCTGTTGTCAGATGTGGTTGTATGGTAGTGGTTGAGTGTAAATGTTGTTTGCTCACGAGTTGTACAGTGTTGGTATATCCTTTCGAATATGCTTGTCCTTGAGTACTGTTCCTTCATGCCTGAGTCCTCTTTCATTGAATTCTATGTTTTCACTATGTCCTTTATTAGGTTTGTTTCATTGGTGCTCCTGGTCTATGTGCACCACTTCTTTGGTCTATAAATACCCTTCTAGTGTGCTGTTTTGATTCATCGAGCATTTTGTTGCGTGGTCTGAAATCTCCATAGTCATGAATATGATAGTTACTAAAGTAGAGCAGCCCCCGGGCGTATTTTGTAGTTCTTGTGTATCTTGCCATAGCGGGAGGGAGTCTTGTGATAGGGATTATAGGTAGGCTAATCCTGCAGCAGCATTGTACTTGGAAGTACGTGGCGGTAGTTGGAGGGAGTCTTGTGATGTGGGTTGCGATCCTTCATCTGGTAGTTCTGGGTTGATCCTCATCGCCTGCCCTAAGACTGTCTAGTGCAGATCAACACCATATCTAGCATCACATCAGTCTTGGTTAGATAGATGCCTATCGGCCTTCTCTGCTCCATGTTGTCCCGCCGTGCTGCTGATTTCTGCCTTGGATGTATTGCTTCCATCCTTTGAAGAAAATAGTGTAGCCGAGGGCGGTTTGTTCTACCGGGTAGCAATTTGGAACACGTAGTCATTCTAGAGCCTAGCCATGTCTAGGTTCGTCTTTGCTACTTTGCTTGTCGTGGTACCGAGTTCATTGGGTCTTGTAAGATGTGTAATCTTCTATTTTTTGAAACCATTTATAATGGAAAGAATCTTGTCTTCTGAGTTGTCATTCTTTATTGTCCTGATGTCCCGGTTGTTGATGAGATTTCCGAGTTCTTTCTGTAAGGACCGGGTTGTTGCGCTCCTTGTGAGGTTACCCTTCTTTGCTTTATTGTTGATGAGTTCTTTTTGTGGTAATATGATAACTCCACCATAGTGCTGGATGAATAAGTCTAAAATCTGCCTATTGAACTATACCATTGTGTGGATTTGAGCCGTCCGTCATTTTAGATGCGTCTATAAATGGACCATTGTGTCCTCATGCCATGTTAAAACGGGTCTGGTGGGCCTCGTTTTTACCGGTGTAAAATCTATGTAAAGGCCTTTCTCCTCCTTTTCTTTGGTACCCTGCCTTTGCCTTGAAACCCTAGCCTTCGAAACTCCACCATCGCCATTGCCACCGTCATCTGAGCGCTGCCTTTCTGAGCCTTCTCTATTCTTAGTGCCCCATTGCTTTGCCTAGTACATGGGTAGGAAGAAGTTGGCGAGTAAGTCCTAGGCAAGCTTTGTCGATGAGGAAGCATCGCTCTCCATCATTGAAAATCAAGAATTCATGGCGATGAGGGTTGCTCAGAAGATCTGGCCGGCTCCAACAACAACCGAAGATTAGCTTCGTGAGCTTGTGAGTGATGGCCTACTCTAGAGCAAGGAGTTTGCTGATTGGAGAGCTCCAGGCGAGCATCGGGTCCCTGCTCTAAGTCCTGGTGAGATTATTCTTTTCGTCTCCTTTATCCATGTCGGTCTCTGCCTTCCTGCTTCTACCTTTCTTCACTGATTTCTTAACTATTTTGGGATTAGCCTGAACCACCTTGCTCCCAATGCTGTCCTTCATCTTTCCATTTTTGTTCATCTTTGTGAAACCTTCCTTGGAATTCCTCCTTCTCTTTCTCTCTTTCGTTACTTCTTTTGCCTGAAGCCACAACCCCACCGTGATGACACCAATGTTCTTGGTGGCTATGGGATCCAGTTTTGCCAGGGTCTTAAGAGCAAATTCTTTGACTATGACCTGGTTGATTCTGTGAGGGATTGGCGTGCTGACTAGTTTTATGCTGCCAACTTGATTCCTCCTCTTTCCCTTCACTCCGGATCTGGTCCCTTGGTTAATGACCGATGGGAAAAGAACCCTATGATGACTGCTGAGCTCTAGATGATCAAGCCTTTTCTCGAGAGGATTTGCACTTTGAAACAGTAAGGCTTGACCAACTTCGGGAATATTTCAAGTTTTCTTCATCGCTGAGTTCAACCTTTGAAGGAGCGCGAACATTACGGTTTCGAGTACTCTAGGGCGAAGGACCCTTCTCATATGGTCCCTGCCCTTGAGTTGACTGACAAGGAGGTGCTCGAGTGTTTCAGAAGATGCTGAAAGGAGTAAGTGTCGTCCTACTTGCTGTCCTTGAGTACAGTGCTAACAACCCGCCCCCGACTGTGAGTTGTTCTTTTCTTTATGCGGGTACTTTTGATTCTCTTTTGTTGTATCCACTTTTGCTTAATCTTCCTTATCTTGTTGTTTTACTCTTTTATAGGAATTGGGGCGTAATTTTGCTGATCCAATTCCCCTTGATGATTGCCCTACAAATGTGGAGGCTGGGGGTAGTCTTGTTGGGGCATCCTTGACTAGTAAGTTTCAAACTACCATGGTGCTTCCTGGTGTTTCTTCCGCATTTTCTAATGTATATGAAGAGTATGTTCCTCGTCTAGTTCCTCGAGCTCCTCATACCTTTAGAAAGAGATGTCGAGTGGATAGTTCTTCTTCTGCTCCATCTGCTGCCAAGAAGTCTCACCAGTTGAGTACTCGTCTAGATACTCCAGTTGTAGCTAGCATGCTCTTAGGTGAGAATATTAATACGCTCTGTCCTTTTATTGTTTGCTTTTATCTTTGACCGAGTACTTTTGTCCTTTTTCAGCTGGTGCTATGGTGGCCTTAGTCGAGAGTGAGAAAGAAGAGGATGATGATGCCGCCCTCATTACTCATCGGTGAGTTCTTTTCTCATTTCCCTATTGTTGAACCCTTCTTTTTGTTCTGACTTTGGTCTTGTTCTCTTGTAGTAAGCGGTCATCGGATTCGAGTTCTTCTGGGGCTCCAGTATCGGCTGCACCGCTCCTATCGCAGGGCGGTGGTGATGTTTTTGCCGCTATGGTTCCCCCTGTGAGGTCTTTGTCGGTACGGGACCCACGGGATACCCCGCAAGGAAGGGAGAAGACCTAGTCTAATTAGGATACTTCCCCTGTACTCTTAGTAGCAGTATTATTCTATAATCCTACAAGGAACTCTCATTGTAAACTGACTAGGACTTTGGCCTCCTGACTATATAAAGGAGGGCAGGGCTCCTTGGATCGGGAGTTAAGAGAACAATTATACAACACCACACTTGATAATCAATCCAACGGAAAGGCTAACGCTGACTGGACGTAGGGCTATTACTCAATCAATGATCGAGGGTCTGAACCAGGATAAATCGACTGTCTCTTGCGTTTACCATCGAGTTCTACATATGCTGAAGCCTAAACAATACTACCCCGGGGACCCCCATGGTAGGCTATCAATGGTCAAACATCGATAGCTAGCGTGCCAGGTAGGGGCGTTCGATGACTTTGCATCCTAGAGCTCGATGGACCTCGACAACATGATCTTCTCAAAGGGATCAACCTTCATCTTCGGTTCATGGATCTGCGAGGTAGGCGACGATGGCAAGCTCCAAGGTTGTCTCCTCGAAAATTGAGATCATCATCAGGACTTTTTCATTTTGGCGACAACGACAGATCAGCTTGCCAGAAGATTCACGCAGCTCATGATGTCCAATCCAACTTAGATTTCGCGACTTCACGCATCCGATTCAAACTCAGGTTCTACTTCTGAGACGGAGTCTTATCCAAGTTCTTTCGGAAACCAAGTTCTTTTCTAACAAGGCTTCGAGGCACGATGTCAACTTGTTAAGGATACAACTCGGAGTACACTTAGAGTACTAAAAAGAAGTCGGGTCCTCTTCTGTTCGGACTCCGCAACATGACAACATCTTATCAGACATGGCCCAAAGGATACACCCATCCCATGCTTAGAATACCGCTGAAAGGAGCCCAAGAAGGTCTCATCTTAACTATAACATCTCAAGACTGCATCGTCCACTGGCCAGGTTCCGTTCCCGAGGATGACGGCACCCAACTAGTCGACGATACGACAAAAACAACTCTGCCCTACCAAGAAAGAGACTTGATCTATGACCTTGAAACCTCTACTAAAGTTATCAACAGCTCTAGCAGTACGGAAATCAACGACAATGACAGAACAACTCACGCTAGAGAAGTATTCATGATTCACCGTCCTCGATCACCATTGGTCCCCCTAGAAGCACCCGACGTCAAATCTTCAGATGAATCTGAATCCAACATATCACCATTTATCTAGGGGCAGGATGGTGAAACTGAGAGTTAGAGGTAGGCTAGAGAGAGAAAGAACAAATTGAAGCAAGGACATCAACGCCGTGCTAAGCAACAAAAGGAAACTTGGATCAAATATGAGTCAGACCTAGCCGAATACAATAGAAGAAGATCAGAGCGAGAGGTCGAAGAAGGACGAGCAGCGAATACACCCTACAATAAGATCTGAGAAGCACTAGAAGAACTCAGGGCGACTTCATATCCCAATGAAAAATAAGAACAGCTCCGAGACTTCCTCCGATCAATAGTCCTTAGGACGCACGATGGAAGGGCAACATCTCATGAACAAGAAGATCAAAATCAGAGGAAGTCCGCCTTCGAGAGACTCGGATCAAGTGGAAGTCACAACAGAGAAAGTAGAAGAAATCATAGTCAAAACGATCGGGTTGAACAAACAAGAAAAGCTAGAAGCAAAGCACCCACATGGATAGCTACGCAAAACTACTCTCACCAAGACAACAATTGGCAAGAAGGGGGCGCTAAATCAGAATACACAGAAGCCAGAACACACGATAGATTCCCCTATTTTGCAAACAGACTTGCTTCAATATGACTACCTCACAAGTTCAAGCCATCCAACCACTCCAAGTATGATGGCAAGACCGAACCAAAGCAATGGCTCAGGATTTACTCGCAATCGATTGAATTGGCCGGAGGAGATGATGACATCAAGACCTTGTTCTTTCCCATGGCCCTAGAAACCATGCCACTTCAATGGTTTGACAAATTGAATCCAGGATCAATCAGAAATTAGGAGGACTTGCAAAGAGCTTTCTATGAAAATTTCATGGGTATTATTACACACCCAATCACCCACGCAGAGTTAAAAGGACTCAAGCAGAAAGGAGGTGAAAGTCTCAGAAATTACTATCGACGATTTGGCGAACTACGAGCTCAAGTACATGACATCACACAATGAGAAGTAATCGAAGCTTTCTCTCATGGAATCATGGCTAGGTGGCAATTTCAAGACTTCTATAAAGAAAATCCAAGAAACAATGAAGAATTCAGACAAACAGTGGAAAAGATGATTACTGCAGAGGAAAAGACACGAGAAAGATTCCTGGATAGAAATAACAGAGACAACCCAGACAGGCAAAATCCTCGAAACAATAACAATAGACATCAGGAAAGAAAACGTGGTCTAGACAACACCGTAGCAGTGGCTGACAAATCAAAGAAGTTTTCAAAACCCAGAAGGTATGACGACATTGAAAACATGCGTTGCATCTTGCACCCCAATGGAAAGCACACCATCGGAAATTGCTACACCTTCAACGAAAGATACACAAGGAAAGATAGTAAGGGGAACAATAAAGAAGACAATCAGAAAAAAGAAGAAGACAACCATGAAGACAAGGGATTCTAAAAATCTAGGAGGACAGTGGTAGTAATCTTTGCCGGGGTTCCAGATTCCAGAAGCAAACATCAAGAAAAGCTAGCGTTACGAACCATCATGGCAGCAGAACCTGCTACACTAAGATATCTCATGGTCAGAGTATCCGATCCAATTTTCAAGAGAAGACCAATGGACCAGCGTAGGAAACGTAGGCCATTACCCACTGGTTCTAGATCCAACCATTGTCGGTATGACTGTTATGAAAGTACTAATCGATGGAGGAGCCGGACTCAACATCATTTTTTTAGAAACTCTAAGGAAGATGGGACTACAACTCACTGAGATGATCACACCAACAAGCACGCCTTTTTATGGCATAGTACCTGACAAGGTAGCAATGCCACTTGGACAAATCACTCTACCGGTTACTTTTGGAACCCCCTCGAACTACCGTATAGAGTTCATCAAGTTTGAAGTTGCGAACTTCGATTCATCATATCACGCAATCCTCGGGCGCCCAGTACTAGCAAAATTCATGGCAATACCGCATTATCCGTACCTGTTGCTTAAGATGCCAGGGCCTAACGGTGTTCTCTCTCTTTAGAGTGATTTGAAGCGTGCATTTGACTGTGATGTTCAGGCAATCCAAATTGTAGCAAAAGCACAGGCCAGCGATGGAAGAAAAGAAATAACCACTGTTGTAGCAGAAATGAGCCTAGAAGAGCTAGAGATACCAGCTAAAAAACCCAGCATCCTAGCACAACCAAAAGAAGTCGACGTCAAGCAAATTGACCTGGGCACCAGTGATCCCTCAAAAACAGCAACCATCAGCGCCCACCTATCGGCAAAATAGGAACTCGCGCTCACCAACTTTCTTCGGGACAACAAAGATATCTTCGCTTGGAAGCCGGCTGACATGCTAGGGGTCCTAAGAGAGTTGGCTGAGCACAGAATTGATATCAATGAAGGCTCCAAGCCTGTGAAGCAACGACTACGATGATTCTCTCCCGATAAGAAGGTAGCAATTAAAAAGGAAATTACAAAACTAATGGTAGCTGGATTCATCAGAGAAATCCTCCATCTAGATTGGCTAGCAAACCTAGTTCTAGTATAGAAAAAGAATACGAACGAGTGGCGTATGTGTGTCGACTACATAGATCTCAACAAACACTGCCTGAAAGATCCGTTCGGGCTACCACACATTGATTAGATAGTAGATTCAACAGCGGGATCTGCCCTATTATCCTTCCTTGATTGCTATTCAGGATATCACCAGATTGCATTAAAGGAACAAGACCAGAGCAAGACATCTTTCATCACTCCATTCGGTGCCTACTGCTACAAAACCATGTTATTTAGACTCAAAAATGCTGGTGCGACTTACCAAAGAGCTATCCAAACATGCCTCAGTGATCAGATCAGCGAAAATGTAGAAGCATACGTGGATGATGTAGTGGTAAATACAAAGAACCCGGATACACTAATTGAAGACCTAAAGCAAACCTTCGAAAACCTAAAAAGATGGAGGTGGAAATTGAATCCAAACAAATGTGTATTCGGAGTTCCTTCAGGACAACTACTCGGATTCATGGTCAGTCATCGCGGAATCGAAGCAAGCACCAAGCAAATTCGAGCCATAACAGAGATGGGCCCTCTGTGAAGTGTCAAAGATGTGCAGAAGCTAACAGGCTGCATGACAGCACTAAATCGTTTCATATCAAGACTGGGCAAAAAAGGGTTACCTTTCTTTAAATTGCTAAAGAAGACAGACAAGTTCGAGTGGATAGAAGAAGCCAACGAAGCTTTCAAGAAACTCAAGGCATATCTCACATCCTCACCCATTCTCACACCTCCAAAGAAATACGAAGACATGATGCTATACATTGTGGTAACTTCTACTGTGATCAGCACAGCAATTGTCGTGGAAAGAGAAGAAGAAGGGCATATATATAAAGTACAATGCCTCGTATACTACATCAGCGAAGTACTGTCAGAATCGACAATCCAGTACCCGCATGTGCAAAAACTACTCTACACCCTCCTGGTCACTTCACGCAAGCTTCACCACTATTTTGAAAGCCACAGGGTTACCGTGGTGACAGTTTTCCCACTCGGAGACATCCTACACAACAGAGATGCAACAGGGCACATATCTAAGTGGGCAGTTGAACTTGGTGCTCTCAATATCGATTTCACCCCATGAAAGGCAATTAAATCTCAAGCCCTAGTTGATTTTGTTGCCAAATGGATAGAAATTCAATAGCCTATGTCAAGTACCATCCTTGATCATTGGAAGATGTACTTTGATGGATCACTCAAGCTAGGCAGAGCCGGTGCAGGCGTCCTCCTAATTTCTCTAGATAGAAAGCAACTCAAGTATGTCCTTTAGATTCTATGGCAAGCTACAAACAATGAAACAGAATACGAAGCCCTCATCCACGGGCTACGAGTGGCAATTACCCTCGGAATCAAGCGTTTACTCATTTACGGTGATTCAGCAGTGGTAATCATTCAAGTCAACAAAGATTGGGACTGCACCAAAGAAAACATGGGCGCTTACTGTGCTGAAATACGAAAGCTCGAAAAACATTTTCAAGGATTAGAAATTCTACACGTCCTGCACGATTCTAATATTGCGGCAGACATCCTCGCCAAGCTAGATCAAACAGGGCGAAGGTCCCACCCGGTGTATTCATAGAGGAGTTATCAGCCCCCTCTATCAAACAACCCGGTGAGATAACCCCTAAAATCTTAGCCAAAGACACCCAGATCTTGGTAATCACCACTTCATGGACCTAGGTTTTTATTGATTACATTAAAGAAAATAAGTTGCCAGTGGAAAAAGAAGAAGCTACCCGAGTTGTTCGCAGAAGCAAGAACTACATCCTAGTAGGAGACAAGCTCTACAGAAGAACCGCATCATCAGGAGTACTCCTAAAATATGTCTCATTTGAAGAGGGCAAAGAGATCCTAGACGAAATACACTCAGGTTGCTGTGGAAATCACGCCACTTTAAAAACACTAGTCGGAAAAGCATTCCACACCGGTTACTACTGGCCAACCACTTTGAAAGACGCAGAAGAACTCGTCAGAAGATGCAAAGGTTGTCAAATGTTCGCAAGACAGGCTCATGTGCCAGCTCACAACCTCATCTACATCCCACCTGCTTGGCCTTTCTCCTGTTGGGGGCTGGATCAAGTAGGACCCCTCAAGAAAGCAAAAGGCGGCTTCGAGTACATCTTCGTAGCAATTGACAAGTTCACCAAGTGGATTGAATTCAAACCACTCACAAAATACAGCGCAGCCAAAGCAGTCGAGTTCATCCAAGACATTATGCACCGCTTCAGCATGCCCAATCAAATCATTATGGATTTGGGTTCTCCCTTTATAGCCACAGAATTCCAAAGTTGGGCACAGGACTGCGGCTTTAGAATAGATTACGCATCAGTCGCACATCCAGAGGCCAACGAACAGGTCGAAAGGGCAAACGGACGCATACTAGCTGGATTAAAACCAAGATTATATGAAGAACTAGTAGACTATGGATCAAAATGGATTGAAGAATTACCCAAGGTCGTATGGGGGCTATGGACTCAAATAAGCAGAGCCACCGGATACTCACCTTTCTTCCTATTTTACGGATCAGAAGCCGTACTACCTGCAGACTTGATCTAGACATCACCAAGGATAGAACAATACGACAAAGGAGAAGCAGAACACACCTGAAGATTAGAACTCGATAGTATAGAAGAAGTCAGAATAAACGCTACCATTCAATCAGCAAGATACCTCCAAGGACTAAGATGCCACTACAACAAGAATACCCAGTCTCAATCATTACAAGTCGGAGACCTAGTACTAAGAAGAATACAAAAAACCGACGGACGCCATAAACTACTCAGTCCATGGGAAGGTCCTTTTATCGTCACAAAGGTCATTGGACCGGGCACATACAAGTTGATAACTGAAGACGGAAAAGAAGTCAACAATACATGGCACATCAGTCAGCTACGAAGATTCTACGCATGAAAACAACTCAAGGGAAAATATGTATACAAGACATAAGAGATCAATGTTCATGGTCAACAAAGATAGCGCTCATCAACAACACATGTACTATTGTGACCTATCAATATTCATGATCAATAAAGATGGTTCTTTCTCGACAAACATATGCCTCATTATGACTTTCCCTGAGTTGTTTCTAATATGAACAAAAAGCAAAATGGCTGAAAAGACGCCTGAGCATATCGGCCGAGAGCAAAAGAGCTGAAAACATGCTTGAGCCCACCGATGAGGGTAGCTAATAAGCTAACACCCGAACTAAAAAGCAAAATGGCTGAAAAGACGCCTGAGCATACCGACCGAGAGCAAAAGAGCTGAAAACATACTTGAGCCCGCCGATGAGGGTAGCTAATAAGCTAACACCCGAACTAAAAAGCAAAATGGCTAAAAAGACGCCTGAGCATACCGACCGAGAGCAAAACAGCTAAAAACATGCTTGAGCCCGCCGATGAGGGTAGCTAATAAGCTAACACCCGAACTAAAAAGCAAAATGGCTGAAAGGACGCCTGAGCATACCGGCCAAGAGCAAAAGAGCTGAAAACATGCTTGAGCCTGCCGATGAGGGTAGCTAATAAGCTAACACCCGAACTAAAAAGCAAAATGGCTGAAAAGACGCCTGAGCATACCGGCTGAGAGCAAAAGAGCTGAAAACATGCTTGAGCCCACCGATGAGGGTAGCTAATAAGCTAACACCCAAACCAAAAAGCAAAATGGCTGAAAAGACACTTAAGCATACCGGCTGAGAGCAAAAGAGCTGAAAACATGTTTGAGCCCACCGATGAGGGTAGCTAATAAGCTAACACCCGAACCAAAAAGCAAAATGACTAAAAATAAGCCTAAACATAAATCAGAGCAATTTCAAGACAAGACCCTCCAGCCCCTTGTTCCAAATAGCAAGAGGCTCGGGGGCTACACTCAGAAAATCCCAAGAAGCGCTACATGGTTTCGCTCGCTCAAGAAAGCACTCGAACAACGCTTGTTCCTACACAACAAGACTTGAAGAAAACAAGACAAGGCTTCTAGAGCTCTACCATGAAGTGCTCGGGGGCTTGCCGGTCCTAGGATATTTTTGCAACCAGAGATAGGACCAGTTGCTGACCACACTACAAGCCAAGCTGAGAAGAAGAAGCTAGAGATATCACTAAGTCTTTTCAGTACTAACAAGAACACAAAGTTTATCGAGACAACGGTCTATACCGGGTTGTTTACAAGTCATAGACCAAAGCCAGACAAGCACTCGACAAGTCAAGGAAGTCTGTCAAGACATCAATCTACATATACTAAGTTGTTTACAAGACAAAAACACTCGACATATCAAGAAAGTTTACCAGGACAATAATTTACCAAAGCCGAGTTGTTTATGAGACAAAGAAATACAGACAAAGAAGACATCAACGAAAAATAAAGATTCTCCATTCAGTTTTTAAGTATAGCGTTTTGTTACAGAAGCTAGAATACAAAGGTCAAGTACATCAGGCATTGTCATTAGGGGAAGAAACATCAATGTTAAGATTATCTACAATCTTCCTGGCTAAGTCATCAACCTCAGGCTCCAACCTCTCAACAGCATCTAGGTACTCTTGGCTCTCGGCTTCATCGGCAACCTTGGACAAAGGAAAATCCAAAGAAAGAACCCAGACCTAGGCAAGAACGTTCCTGGTGCAAAGATGGGCACAACGCTTCACGAACTCCTGGAAATGGGTCAGCACTTGGGGAATGAATTGAGCCCAAGAATGACCATCGTCTGTTGAAGTTTGAAGAAGGTCGGCTACTGACCGAAAAGACTTCCACAAAGCTTTCCAGTTTTCAGTAGCCGTTGCCAACTTGCCAGTCAAGTCCTCAATGGTCTTTTGGGCCTGCAAAAGATCTCTATCAGCTCCATGCCTAATCAATTTAGCAAGCGCGAGTTCTTCTTCAGCTTGAGTAATTACCTCCTTAGCCTTATTGTGGCTAGTTCGAGCGAGCATCTTCATCTCCTCGATACCCTCTGAGAGCTTCTACTTTTCAACTCAGAGAGCTAGACCAGTCAACAGAAACAAGTTAGCAGAAAGGAAAATCATAGTATAAAAGAAAAAACAAAAAGTCAGCAGAAAGGGAAGCCAGAATACAAAAGGAAACAAAAAGAACCCGCAATACCTTTGCACTCATTCTTCGTAGCATCCTTCTGCTTCTCTACCTCTACCACCCGGGCATGAAGAGTTTTCTCCTCCATTTGGTGCGTCTGACGCTCAGTCTCCAACTCAGCCCGGAGGAGGTCAAGCTCGGCCTTCAGGGCGCTTACCTCAGAAGACAACTTCTTCTCATTTTCGGACGAGAAAAAGAAGTCGGTATGATCTCGAGAGAAAGACTGAACAAAAAGAGAGAGAGAGAAAAGGCATAAGAAGAAAACGAAGATTGAACATCCAAAGAAAGAACTCCAGCAAAACTCACCTGAAGCTTTTCACCAAACGAAGTCGAAAGGGCCCCCAGGCAACAGTCAACTCTGATAGACGATGGGTGGCGTCAAACTGTAGCAACACATCATCATCCAAACGCTGACTACTGGTTCCAAGGTGAGCAGAGGGAGAAGCTGGCGCAGGTAAAGAAGACAAAACCAGGGCTGTATCCTAGGAAGCCCCGGCTACCTCCCCAGAAGTACCCACCGCCATGGCCACGGTCACCTCCGGAGCAACAAGATTAGTAGTGGCAGGGGACCCGGCTTCCCCCACAGCTACCTCACTAACTGAACATTCCAAGCCCCGAGACTCAGCGCATAGAGGCGGGTCAGAGGACTGAGAAGAAGTCGACAGGGGGTTAAGGGAAGGCGAGGGTCTACAAAATCATAAGAAAAATCGATGATAAGAATATGAGTCAGGGAAAAACAAAGAGAGAAACAAAGAAGCATAACAAGGAATCACTTACTCAACTATCTTCTTCTTCATAAAACCAAAAGAAGACTTTAAAGGTGGGACTATGGCAGCAAAGACATCGCCACCACTCTGCGGCAGGAGCGGCGTAGCCAGTACCGGAACCCCAGAAGAACTCAGCACCGGAGCCCCAGAGGAACTCGGTACCAGAATCTCAGAGGAACTCGATACCGGAATCTCAGAGGAACTCGGTGCCGGTGCCCCAAAAGAACTTGTACCCGACGATCGCTTACTACAAAGAGATCAAGACCAAAGTCAGAAGAAAAAGAAGGTTTCAACTACAGGAAAGCAAGAAAACAACTCACCGACGAGTAACAAGGGCAGCATCTTCGTCCTCTTCTGCCTCACTCTCAACCAAGGTTGCCAAAGCACCAACTGAAAAAGGACAAAAGTACTCAATTCAAGATAAAAACAAGAAGATAAAGGGACAGAGCGTATTAATATGCTCACCTAAGAGCATGCTAGCTACAACTGGAGTACCTGGACGAGTACTTGACTGGTGAGACTTCTTGGTAGAAGACAAACTAGAAGAACTTTCAGCTCGCTCCCTCTTTCTGACACTGCGAGGGCCTCGAGGAACTAGACGAGGAACATACTCTTCATATATGTCAGAAAATGTGGAAGAAACACCAGGAAGCATAATAGCAGTTTGAAACTTACTAGTCAAGGATGCCCCAGCAAGACTACCCCCAGCATCCACATTTGTAGGGAGATCATCAAGGGGAATTGGATCAGCAAAATTATGCCCCAATTCCTATAAAAGTATAAAACAACGAGACAAGGAAGATTAAGCAAAAGTGGATACAACAAAAGAAAATCAAAAGTATCCGAATAAAGAAAAGAACAACTCACGGCAGGGGGTAGGTTCTTTGCGCTGTACTCAAGGACAGCAAGCAGAACAACGCTTACTCCTTTCAGCATCTTCTGAAGACGCTCGAGCACTTCCTCATCAGTCAACTCAAGGGTAGGGACCATATAAGAAGGGTCCTCTGCCCTAGAGTACTCGAAACCGTAATGTTCGCGCTCCTTCAAAGGTTGAACTCGGCGGTGAAGAAAACTTGAAATAATACCAAAGCCGGTCAAGCCTTGCTGCTTCAGAGTGCAAATCTTCTCGAGAAAGGGCTTGATCGTCTGGAGCTCAACAGTCATCACTGGGTTCTTTTCCCATTGGTCATTAACTAAGGGACCAGACCCAGAGTGAATAGAAAGAGAAGGAATCAAGTTGGCAGCATAAAACCAGTCAGCATGTCAATCTCTTACAGAATCAACCAGGTCATAGTCAAAGAATTTACTTCTAAAACCCTGGCAAAACTGAATCCCACAGCCACCAAGAACACTGGTGTCATCGCGGTGAGGTTGGGGCTTCAGACGAAAGAAGTAATGAAAGAGGGAAAGAGAAGGAGGAATTCCATGGAAGGTTTCATAGAGATGAACAAAGACAGAAAGATAGAGAACAACATTGGGAGCAAGGTGATTTAGGCTAATCCCAAAATAGTCGAGAAACCGATGAAGAAAAGCAGAAGCTGGGAGGCAAAGCCCAGCATAGACAAAGGAAACAAAGAGAACGATCTCACTAGGACCTGGAGTAGGGACCCGATGCTCGCCCAAAGCCCTCCATTCAATAATGTCCTTGCTCTGGATCAGGCCATCACCAACAAGCTCATGAAGCTGGTCTTCAGTCGTTGTCAGAGTCGGCCAAACCTTCTAGGTAGCCCTCATGGCCATGAACTCTTAGTTCTTGATCATGGAAAGTGATGATCCCTCGTCCACAAAGGCTACCTAGGACTTGCTCACGGCCTTCTTCCTACCCATGTACTAATGGAGGCAAAAAGGCACTAGGGAAAGAGAAGGCTTGGACAGCGACGCTCAGATGGCGGCGGCAATGGCGACGGCGGAGTTGCGAAGGCTAGGGTTTTCAAGGCAAAGGCAGGGTACCAAAGAAAAGGAGAAGAAAGGCCTTTAAATAGATTTTACACCAGTAAAAACATGGCCACCAGGCCCGTTTTAACACAGCATGAGGACACAACGGTCCATTTACCGATGCAGCTAAAATGACAGATGGCTCAAATCCACACAACGGTACAGTTCAATGGGCAGATTTTAGACTTATCCATTAAGCACCATGGTAGAATTATCATATCACCACAAAAAGAACGCATCAACAATAAAGCAAAGAAGGGTTATCTCACAAGGAGCGCAACAACCCGGTCCTTACAGAAAGAACTCGGAAATCTCATCAACAACCAGGACAACAGGAAAATAAAGAATTGCAACTCAGAAGACAAGATTCTTTCCATTATAACTAGTTTCAAAAATAGAAGATTACACATCTTACAAGACCCAACGAACTCGGTACCACGAAAAGCAAAGTAGCAAAGAGGAACCCAGACACGACTAGGCTCTGGAACGACTACGCGTTCCAAATTGCTACTCGGCGGGACAAACTACCCTCGGCTACACTGTTTTCTTCAAAGGACGGGCGCAATGCATCCAAGGCAGAAATCAATAGCACAGCGGGACAACATGGAGCAGAGAAGGCTGGCAGGTATCTGTCTACCCAAGTCTGATGTGATGCTAGATATGATGCTAATTTGCACCGGACAGTCTCAGGGCAGGCGACGAGGATCAACCCAGAACTGCCAGATGAAGGATCGCATCCCACATCACAAGACTCCCTCCAACTACTGCCACGTACTTCCAAGAATAATGCTGCTGTAGGATTAGCCTACCTCTAATCCCTATCACAAGACTCCCTCCAGCTATGGCAAGACACATAAGAACTGCAAAATAAGCCCAGGGGCTGCTCTACTTCACAAACTACCATATTCATGACTACAGAGACTTCAGAACAAGCAACAAAACGCTCAATGAATCAAAATAGCACTCTAGGAGGGTATTTATAGACCCAAGGAGCGGTGCACATGGACCAGGAGCACAAACCAAACAAGCCTAATAAAGGACACAGTGAAAAGACAGAATTCAATGAAAAAGGATTCAGGCGTGAAGGAACAGTACTCAAGGATAAGCATATTCGAAAGGATATACCAACACTGTACAACTCGTGAACAAACAACATTCATACTCAACCACCACCATACAACTACATCTGACAACAGCAGACTACCAGAGAATATGCCAAGACCCTGCATCTGAGTTCTTCCTGAACAAAACAACCCGAATATATGCTCGGGGGCTACAACAGGAGAAGTTCTCAGTTCTTTCGAACAACTCAAATTCAAGACCCTCCAACTTTTTGTTTCAAATAGCAAGAGGCTCAGGGGCTACACTCAGTGAGTGCACTTTTTTCTTCAAAAAGCGCACGTCACCAAGACGACTACTTCAAGACAACAGATTTTCAAACGACATAAGATTCAAGACCCTCCAACTTTTTATTCCAAATAGCTAGAGGCTCAGGGGCTACACTCAGTAAGTGCACTTTTTCCTTCAAAAAGTACACATCACTCAAAAGACTTCTTCAAAACAGACGACTTCAAGACAAAAAGAACCCAGGTATATGCTCGGGAGCCTTTCGACGAAGAATCAGGGCGATTTCAAGAAAAGACCCTCAAGCTCCTTGTGCCAAACAGCAAGAGGCTCGGGGGCTACATCCAAATGGGAGTACTTTTTTCTTCAAAAAAGGTACACACCACACAAAGATCTCACGAAGCGCTATATAGTTTCGCTCAAGAAAGCACTTGGACAACGCTTGTTCCTGCTCGACAAGACTTGAAGGAACAAGACGAGGCTTCTAGAACTCAACCATGAAGTGCTTGGGGGCTTGTTGGTACGGGACCCACGGGATACCCCACAAGGAAGGGAGAAGACCTGGTCTAATTAGGATACTTCCCCTATACTCTTAGTAGCAGTATTATTCTGTAATCCTATTAGGAACTCTCATTGTAAACCGACTAGGACTCTGGCCTCCTAACTATATAAAGGAGGACAGGGCTCCTTGGATCGGGAGTTAAGAGAACAATTGTACAACACCACACTTGACAATCAATCCAACGCAAAGGCTAATGCCAACTGGATGTAGGGCTATTACTTGATCAACGATCGAGGGTCCGAACCAGGATAAATCGACTGTCTCTTGTGTTTACTATCGAGTTCTGCATACGCTGAAGCCTGAACAATACTGCCCCGGGGACCTCCGTGGCAGGCTATCAGTGGTCAAACATCGAGAGTCTTCTTTTGGTTTTATGAAGAAGAAGATAGCTGAGTGAGTGAATTATAGTTTTATTTCTTTGCTTCTGTTCTTCTTTTTTCTTATTCTTATTGGCAAGTTTCCTTGTCAATTTTTAGGCTTTTGTCTTCCCTGAGCCTCTAGTCAACTTCTTGTCAGACCTCTGGTGTGCCCTTGCGTACTAAGTCTCAGGACTTGGAACACACGATCATCGAGGTGGCTATGAGGGGGATAGAGGCCACAGCTACTGATTTGCCGACTCCTGAGGTGACCGTGGCCATGGCGGTGGGTTCATCTGAGGGATTGGCCATGGCTTCCTAGGAGATTGCCCTGGTCATGCCTTCTTCGCCTCGGCCGGCTTCTCCCTCTCCTCTTATTGCTTCCGATGGTCCGCCTTTGGCTAATGATGTGGTGCAGCAATTTGATGCCACTCATCGATTGTCGGAGCTGACTGCCGCTTGGGGAAATTTGGCGACCTTCGCGACTTCTTTTGGGAAAAGCTCTAGGTAAGTTTTTCTGAACTTCTTTCTTTAGATGTTCATTTTTCTCCTATCCTTATTTCTTGTTTTTCTCTCTTTCTTTTTGCTCAGTCTTTTTCTCATGATCATACCAGCTTCTTTTTCTCGTCTGAAATCGAGAAAAAGTTATCCTCTGAGGTGAGTACCCTGAAGGCAGAGCTTGACCTCTATCGGGCTAAGTTGGAGACTAAGCGTCAAATGCATTAGAAGGAGGAGAAGGCTCTCTGTGCCTGGGTAGTTGAGGTAGAAAAGCAGAGGGATGCAGCTACCCAGGAGGCCTCGAAAAATGTGGAGGCCATGAAGAAAGAGTGCCATGGTATCACGAGTTCTTTTTTGCTTCCCTTTGTATTCAAACTTGCCTTTCTGCTGACTTGTCTTTTGTTGCTTGGTCTAGCTCTTCGAGTTGAAAAGCAGAAGCTCTCGGAGGGTCTCGAGGAGATGAAGACACTCGTTCATACTAGCCACAATAAGGCTGAGGAGGTAATTACTCAAGCTGAAGAAGAACTTGCGCTTGCTAAGTTGATTAGGCGTGGAGCTGATAGAGATCTTATGTAGGCCCAAAAAATCGTTGAGGACTTGACTGGCAAGTTGGCAATGGCTACTGAGAACTGGAAAGCTTTGTGGAAGTCTTTTCGGTCAGTAGCCGACCTTCTCCGGACTCTAGCAGATGATGGTCATTCTTGGGCTCAGTTCATTCCCCAAGTGTCGACCTGTTTCTAGGAGTTCGTAAAGCGATGTGCCCATCTTTGTACCAGGAACATTCTTGCCCAGGTCTGGGTTCTTTCTCCAGACTTTCCTTTGTCTAAGGTTGCTGATGAAGTCGAGAGCCAAGAGTATCTGGATGTTGTTGAGAAGTTGGAGCCTGAGGTCGATGATTTAGCCAGGAAGATTGTAGATAATCTTAACATTGATGTTTCTTCTCCTAATGACAATGCCTGATGTAATCGACCTTTGTATTCTAGCTTCTATAATAAAACACTATACTTGAAAACTGAATGGAGATTCTTTATTTTTTTGTTGATGTCTTCTTTGTCTGTATTTCTTTGTCTCGTAAACAACTCGGCTTAGGTAAATCATTGTCTTGACAAACTTTCTTGATCTGTCGAGTGCTTTTCTGGCTTTTGTTTGTGCCTTGTAAACAACTTGGTATATGTAGATTTATGTCTTGACAGACTTCCTTGATTTGTCAAGTGCTTGTCTGGCTTTCGTCTGTGACTTATAAACAACTCGGTATAGATCATTGTCTCGACAAACTTTGTGTTCTTGTTAGTACTAAAAAGACTTAGGACATCTCCAGCTTCTTCTTTTTAGAGTGTGGTCAGCATCTGGTCCTATCTCTGGTTGCAAAAACATCCTAGGATCGACAAGCCCTCGAGCACTCCATGGTAGAGCTCTAGAAGCCTTGTCTTGTTCCTTCAAGTCTTGTTGAGCAGGAACAAGCATCGTCCGAGTGCTTTCTTGAGAAAAACCATGTAGCGCTTCTTGGGATCTTCTGAGTGTAGCCCTCGAGCCTCTTGCTATTTGGAACAAGGAGCTAGAGGGTCTTGTCTTGAAATTGCTCTGATTTATGTTCAGGTTTGGTTTCAGTCATTTTGCTTTTTGGTTCAGGTGTTAGCTTATTAGCTACCCTCCTCGGCAGGCTCAAGCATCTTTTCAGCTCTTTTGCTCTCAGTCGGTATGCTTAGGCGTCTTTTCAGCTATTTTGCTTTTTGGTTCGGGTGTTAGCTTATTAGCTACCCTCATCGGTGGGCTCAAGCATGTTTTTAGCTCTTTTGCTCTCGGCCGGTATGCTTAGGCGTCTTTTCAGCCATTTTGCTTTTTGGTTCGGGTGTTAGCTTATTAGCTACCCTCATCGGCGGGCTCAAGCATGTTTTTAGCTCTTTTGCTCTCGGCCGGTATGCTTAGGCGTCTTTTCAGCCATTTTGCTTTTTTGTTCGGGTGTTAGCTTATTAGCTACCCTCATCGGCGGGCTCAAGCATGTTTCAGCTCTTTTGCTCTTGGCCGGTATGCTCAGGCATCTTTTTAGCCATTTTGCTTTTTGTTTTGGGTGTTAGCTTGTTAGCTACCCTCATCGGCGGGCTCAAGCATGTTTTCAGCTCTTTTGCTCTCGGCCGGTATGCTCAAGCGTCTTTTCAGCCATTTTGCTTTTTGTTTTGGGTGTTAGCTTGTTAGCTACCCTCATCGGCGGGCTCAAGCATGTTTTCAGCTCTTTTGCTCTTGGTCGGTATGCTCAGGCGTCTTTTCAGCCATTTTGCTTTTTGGTGCTCATTGGAAACAACTCGGGGAAAGCCACAATAAGACATATGTTTGTCGAGAAAGAGCCATCCACCCTTGAGTTGTTTTCATGCGTAGAATGTTTGTAGCTGGCTGATGTGCCATGTATTGTTGACTTCTTTTCTATCTTCAGTTATCAACTTGTATGTGCTCGGTCCGGAGACTTTTGTGACGATAAAAGGACCTTCCCATGGACTGAGTAGTTTTTGGCGTCCATCGGTTTTTTGTATTCTTCTTAGTACTAGGTCTCCGACTTATAATGATCGAGACTGGGTATTCTTGTTGTAGTGGCATCATAATCCTTGGAGGTATCTTACTGATTGAAGGGTAGCATTTACTCTAACTTCTTCTGTACTGTCGAGCTCTAATCTTAGGGTTTGTTCTGCTTCTCCTTCGTCATATTGCTCTATCCTTAGTGACGTCCAGATCAAGTCGGCAGGTAGTACGGCTTCTGATCCGTAAACTAGGAAAAAAGGTGAGTGTTTGATGGCTCTGCTTATTTGAGTCCATAGCCCCCATACGACCTTGGATAATTCTTCAATCCATTTTAATCTATAGTCTACTAGTTCTTCATACAATCTTGGTTTTAATCCGGCTAGTATGAGTCTGTTAGCCCTTTCGACCTGTCCGTTGGCCTTTGGATGTGCGACTAATGCATAATCTATTCTGAAGCCGTAGTCCTGTGCCCAACTTTGGAATTCTGTGGCTATGAAGGGAGAACCCAAATCCATGATGATTCGATTGGGCATGCTAAAGCGATACATAATGTCTTGGATGAATTCGACTGCTTTGGCTGCGCTGTATTTTATGAGTGGTTTGTATTCAATCCACTTGGTGAACTTGTCAATTGCTATAAAGATATACTTGAAACCGCCTTTTGCTTTCTTGAGAGGTCCTACTTGATCCAGCCCCCAGTAGGAGAAAGGCCAAGCAGGTGGGATGTAGATGAGGTTGTGAGCTAGCACATGAGCTTGTCTTGCGAACATTTGACAACCTTTGCATCTTCTAACGAATTCTTCTGCGTCTTTCAAAGCGGTTGGCCAGTAGAAACCGGTACGGAATGCTTTGACGACTAGTGTTCTTAAAGCGGCGTGATTTCCACAGCAGCCTGAGTGTATTTCATCTAGGATCTCTTTGCCCTCTTCAAATGAGACGCATTTTAGGAGTACTCCTGATGATGCAACTCTTCTGTAGAGCTTGTCTCCCACTAGGACATAATTCTTGCTTCTACGAACAACTCTAGTAGCTTCCTCTTTTTCCGCTGGCAACTTATTCTCTTTGATGTAATCAATAAAAACCTGGGTCCATGAAGTGGTGATTACCAAAATCTAGGTGCCATTAGCTGAGATTTTAGGGGTTATCTCACCGGGTTGTTTGATAGAGGGAGCTAATAACTCCTCTATGAATACACCGGGTGAGACCTTCGCCCTATCTAATCCAAGCTTGGCGAGGACGTCTGCCGCAACATTAGAATCGCG
Source organism: Miscanthus floridulus (assembly GCF_019320115.1). Lineage (NCBI taxonomy): Eukaryota > Viridiplantae > Streptophyta > Magnoliopsida > Poales > Poaceae > Miscanthus > Miscanthus floridulus. The sequence goes on from NW_027098243.1 coordinate 84,654, forward strand.
TAGGACGTGTAGAATTTCTAATCCTTGAAAATGTTTTTTGAGCTTTCGTATTTTGGCACAGTAGGCGCCCATGTTTTCTTTGGTGCAGTCCCAATCTTTGTTGACTTGATTGATGACTACTGCTGAATCGCCGTATACGAGTAAATGCTTGATTCCGAGGGTAATTGCCACTCGTAGCCCATGGATGAGGGCTTCATATTCTGCTTCATTGTTTGTAGCTTGCCATAATATCTAAAGGACGTACTTGAGTTGTTTTCTGTCTAGAGAAATGAGGAGGACGCCTGCACTGGCTCTACCTAGCTTGAGTGATCCATCAAAGTACATCTTCCAATGATCAAGGATGGTATTTGACATAGGTTGTTGAATTTCTGTTCACTCGGCAACAAAATCGGCCAGGACTTGAGATTTAATTATCTTCCATAGGGTGAAATCGATATTGAGAGCACTAAGTGCAACTGCCCACTTAGATATGCGCCCTGTTGCGTCTTTGTTGTGTAGGATGTCTCTGAGTGGGAAATCTATCACCACGATAATCTTGTGGCTTTCAAAATAGTGGCAAAGCTTGTGTGAAGTGATCAGGAGGGTGTAGAGTAGTTTTTGCACATGCGGGTACCAGATTTTTTATTCTGACAGTACTTCGCTAATGTAGTATGCAGGGCATTGTACTTTATATACACGCCCTTCTTCTTCTCTTTCTACGATAATCGTTGTGCTGATCACAGAAGAAGTTGCCACAATGTACAGCATCATGTCTTCGTATTTCTTTGGAGGCGTGAGAACGGGTGAGGAGGTGAGGTATGCCTTGAGCTTCTTGAAAGCTTTGTTGGCTTCTTCTGTCCACTCGAACTTGTCTGTCTTCTTTAGCGATTTAAAGAAAGGTAACCATTTTTCGCCCAGTCTTGATATGAAACGATTAAGGGCCGCCATGCAACTTGTTAGCTTCTGCACATCTTTAACACTTCGAGGAGGGCCCATCTCTATTATGGCTCGAATTTGCTTAGCGCTTGCTTCGATTCCTCGATGACTGACCAAGAATCCGAGTAGTTGTCTTGAGGGAACTCCGAATACACACTTGTTTGGGTTTAATTTCCACCTCCATCTTTTTAGGTTTTGGAAGCTTTGCTTTAAGTCTTCAATTAGTGTATCCGGGTTCTTTATATTTACCACTACATCATCCACGTATGCTTCTATGTTTTCGCCAATCTAATCACCGAGGCATGTTTGGATAGCTCTTTGGTAAGTCGCACCAGCATTTTTGAGTCCAAATGGCATGGTTTTGTAGCAGTAGGCACCGAATGGAGTGATGAAAGATGTCTTGCTCTGGTCTTATTCCTTTAATGCAATCTAGTGATATCCTGAATAGCAATCAAGGAAGGATAATAGGGCAGATCCCGCTGTTGAATCTACTATCTAATCAATGCGTGGTAGCCCGAATGGATCTTTTAGGCAGTGTTTGTTGAGATCTATGTAGTCGACACACATACGCCACTCGTCCGTATTCTTTTTCTGTACCAGAACTGGGTTTGCTAGCCAATCTGGATGGAGGATTTCTCTGATGAATCATGTTGCCATTAGTTTTGTGATTTCTTTTTTAATTGCTGCCTTTTTGTCGGGTGAGAATAGTCATAGTCATTGCTTCACAGGCTTGGAGCCTTCATTAATATCAATTCTGTGCTTAGCCAACTCTCTTGGGACCCCTGGCATGTTGGCCGGCTTCCAAGCGAAGATATCTTTGTTGTCCCGAAGAAAATTGGTGAGTGCGAGTTCCTATTTTGCCGATAGGTGGGCGCTAATGGTTGCCGTTTTTGAGGGATCACTGGTGCCCAGGTCGATTTGCTTAATGTTGGCTTCTTTTGGTGGTGCTAGGATGCAGAGTTTTTTAGCCGGTATCACTAGCTCTTCTGGGCCCATTTCTGCTGCAAAAGTGGCTATTTCTTTTCTTCCACCGGTGGCCTGTGCTTTTGCTGCAATTTGGATTGCCTGAACATCATAGTCAAAAGCACGCTTCAAATCACTCCGAAGAGAGAGAACACTGTTAGGCCCTGGCATCTTAAGCAACAGGTACGAATAATGTGGTATTGCCATGAATTTTGCTAGTGTTGGGCGCCCGAGGATTGCATGATATGATGAATCGAAGTCCACAACTTCAAACTTGATGAACTCTGTACAATAGTTCGAGGGAGTCCTAAAGGTAACTGGTAGAGTGATTTGTCCAAGTGGCATTGCTGCCTTGCCGAGTACTATGCCATAAAAAGGCGTGCTTGTTGTTGTAATCATCCCGGCGAGTTGTAGTCCCATCTTCCTTAGAGTTTCTAAGAAAATGATATTGAGTCCGGCTCCCCCGTCGATTAGTACTTTTGTGACAGTCATACCGGCAATAGTTGGATCTAGAACTAGTGGGTAATGGCCTGCGTTCCCTACGCTAGTCCATTGGTCTTCTCTTGAAATTGGATTGGATACTATGACCAGTTGAGATATCTTGGGGTAGCCGGTTCTGCTGCCATGATGGTTCGCAGCGCTAGCTTTTCTTGATGTTTGCTTCTAGAATCTGGGACCCCGGCGAAGATTACTGCTACTGTCCCCTGGATTTTTGGAATCCCTTATCTTCGTGGTTGTCTTCTTTTTTTCTGATTGCCTTCTTTGGTATTTTCCTTACTATCCTTTCTTGTGTATCGATCTTTGAAGGTGTAGCAATCTCCGATGGTGTGATTTCCTTTGGGGTGCAAGACGTAACACATGTTTTCAATGTCGTCATACCTCCTGGGCTTGGAAAACATCCTTGATTTGTCAGTAACTGCTATGGTGTTGTCTGGTCCACGTTTTCTTTCCTGATGTCTATTATTTCGAGGATTTTGCCTGTCTGGGTTGTCTCTGTTATTTCTATTCGGGAATCTTTCTCGTGTCTTTTCCTCTGCGGTAATCATCTTTTCCACTGTTTGTCTGAATTCTTCATTATTTCTTGGGTTTTCTTTGCAGAAGTCTTAAAATTGCCACCAAGCAATGATTCCATGAGAGAAAGCTTCAATTACTTCTCTTTGGGTGATGTCATGTACTTGAGCTCGTAGTTCGCCAAATCGTCGATAGTAATTTCTAAGACTTTCGCCTCCTTTCTGCTTGAGTCCTTTTAACTCTGCGTGGGTAATTGGATGTGTAATGATGCCCGCGAAATTTTCACAGAAAGCTCTTTGTAAGTCCTCCCAATTTCTGATTGATCCTGGATTTAATTTGTCAAACCATTAAAGTGGCATGGTTTCTAGGGCCATGGGAAAGAACAAGGTCTTGATGTCATCGTCTCCTCCGGCCAATTCAATTGATTGTGAGTAAATCCTGAGCCATTGCTTTGGTTCGGTCTTGTCATCATACTTGGAATGGTTGGACGGCTTGAACTTGTGAGGCAGTCATATTGAAGCAAGTCTGTTTGCAAAACAGGGGAATCTATCGTGCGTTCTGGCTTCTGTGTATTCTGATTCAGCGCCCCCTTCTTGCCAACTGTTGTCTTGGTGAGAGTAGTTTTGCGTGGCTATCCGAGTAGGTGCTTTGCTTCTGGCCTTTCTTGGTTGTTCGAATTAGTCGTTTTGACTATGATTTCTTCTACTTTCTCTGTTGTGACTTCCACTTGGACCAAGTCTCTTGAAAGCGGACTTCCTTTGATTTTGATCTTCCTGCTCATGAGATGTTGCCCTTCCATCGTGCGTCCTTAGGACTGTTGATCGGAGGAAGTCCCAGAGCTGTTCTTGTTTTTCATTGGGATGTGAAGTCACCCTGAGTTCTTCTAGTGCTTCTCGGATCTTATCATAGGGTGTATTCACTGCTTGTCCTTCTTCGACCTCTCGCTCTGATTTTCTTCTATTGTACTCGGCTAGGTCTGACTCATAGTTGATCCAAGCTTCCTTGCGCTGTTTAGCATGGCGTTGACATCCTTGTTTCAATTTGTTCTTTCTTTCTCTGGCTTGCCTCTGACTCTCGGTCTCACCATCGTGTCCCTGGGTAAATGGTGATATGTTGAACTCAGATTCATCTGAAGACCTGACGTCGGGCGCTTCTAGGGGGACCAATGGTGATCAAGGACGGCGAATCATGAATACTTCTCGAGCGTGAGTTGTTCTGTCACCGGCGTTGGTTTCCGTATTGTTAGAGTTGTTGATAACTTTAGTAGAGGCTTCTAGGTCGCAGATCAAGTCTCCTTCTTGGTAGGGTAGAGTTGTTGTTGTCATATCATCGACTAGTTGGGTGCCGCCATCCTTAGGGACGGAACCTGGCCAGTGGACGATGCAGTCTTGAGATGTTATAGTTAAGATGAGACCTTCCTGGGCTTCTTTTAGTGACATTCTAAGCACTGGATTGGTGGATCCTTCGGGCTGAGTCTGATAAGATGTTGCCATGTTGTGGAGTCTGAACGGAAGAGGACCCGACTTCTTTAAAGTACTCTGAGTGTACTCCGAGTTGTATCCTTGATAGGTTGACGTCGTGCCTCGGAGCCTTGTCGGAAAAGAACTCGGTTTTCCGAAAGAACTCGGATAAGACTCCGTCTCGGAAGCGGAACCTGAGTTTGAATCGGATGCGTAAAGCCGTGAAATCTGAGTTGGATCGGACATCGCGAAATCTGCGCGAATCTTCCAGCAAGTTGATCTGTCGTTGTCGCTGAAATGGAAAGGTCTTGATGATGATCCGAATCTTTGAGGAGATGGCCTTGGAGCTTGCCATTGTCACCTGCCTCGCAGATCCATGAACCGAAGATGAAGGTTGACCCTGTCGAGAAGATCATGTTGTCGAGGTCCATCGAGCTCTCGGATGCAAAGTCGCCGAAAGCCCCTACCTGGCGCGTCAGCTGTCGATGTTTGACCACCGATAGCCTGCCACGGGGGTCCCCGGGGCAGTATGTTCGGGCTTCAGCTTATGTAGAACTCGACGGTAAACGCAAGAGACAATCGATTTATCCTGGTTCGGACCCTCGATCTTCGATCTGAGTAATAGCCCTACGTTCAGTCGGCGTTAGCCTTTGCGTTAGATTGATGGTAAAGTGTGGTGTCGTACAATTGTTATCCTCTGAACTCCCGATCTAAGGAGCCCTGCCCTCCTTTATATAGTCAGGATGCTAGAGTCCTAGTCGGTTTACAATGTAGAGTCCTACTAGGATTACAGGGTAGTATTACTACTAGGATTATACGGGAAGAATCCTAGTTAGACTAGATCTTCTCCTTTCCTTGCGGGGTATCCTGTGGGTCCCGCATCAACGGTCAGTCCCTGACAGGAAGGGCATCGGGGTGCGACAATACATATATGATGAAGATGAAAGACCACTATGGTAGAGATGGAACCACAACTGTGGCAACCGTAGATAAACTTCCTCAGCCTAAAACACAAACGAAATGGGGATGATAACTTGATAAGAACTCGGATGTTAAGTCAGCTTCTAAGGGTGTCATCCGGTTCGTCACCGAGGCGAGTTATCTGCCCATTCTGTTGTTGGAGGTTTGAGAGAATATTTGTGATGCTCTACAACACACAGTTGGCATCGCCACTCTTCCATAGCTAACTAGACAAAGAAAGTTAAGCATAGTGTCTTAGCTGATCGCGCTAAGTTGTGTATTGTGCCATTTTTGCTATAGGACAGTGCAAAGTAATCAAATAATACTATATAGTCAGTGTATGGTTTGTTTGAAACTCACATCGATTATAATCCTGCTCAACTAAAATATCTTTTGATATATTGTTGACGAGAACAAATTAACATACACTGCTTAAGGTTCAATTTTCAATGGATACAGTGGCAATAACAATTTCTTTAGAGAAATTGTGATAATCTTCTCTATTTTTCGGGAAGTTGTAAGCTATTTTCAGTTTGAATATTCTTCTTTTCAATAAGGCTTATTCTCCTTCTATTGATTCTTTTCGTAATGCTAACAAAACTCCCTCTAAATCTAGATACAAAAGAGATTCTAGGACCTCTTGGTCCTTAATATTAGAATAGGACGAACGAATCGGCCTCCATGGATATCTTTGCTCGGGAACAAAAACAATTAGCATTAGACTTGATCAACAGAAATGTGTATTATTCATACAAGAGATCTTCTAATTGAGAAGATCCATCAATCTGAGACGAGTAGAAAGGGTCCATTTTCTTTACTTATTCAGTTAAACTAAGGATAAAGACAAAATTCTTGTATATGTGGTTATATTTGAGGTATGGGTACGTGCAAATTGCTAGTGTGACTTCAACCCCACCAACAAGGGTTTAACTCGAATCGAGCCGAATCGAAGTCGTCGAGGGGGCGAGACACACCTGACCCTCACACAAAAAAAAAGTGAAGGAAACTGGTGTGCCCTTACCCCCTCTAAAGTCACGTCATCAACCAGCGTCGCCCTTTCGAAACCCTAACCTCCGCCTGCGATACGGCGAAACCCTAGCCCCACATCGCCGTTGCATGGAATCCCGGCGATACGACTACGGCACCGGCGCCGGCACCGGCGGCAAAAATCCGCCGCCACCCTCCCTCCCGCGCTGTGGCAGCCTCGCCCTATGCTCGTCCGGCCACCGCCCCGACCAACGCTCCTGGAACCGCCACGGCGGCGGTTTCGCAGGGGGGCGGGTGGTTGTCCCGGATTATTGCCGCTGCCACCTCGCGATTCCTTCCCTCCTTGTTCCGCACGTCTCCACCTCAGCTCACCGCGCTGGCCCCGCCGCCGCAAGAGCTGCACGAGCCGCCGTCGCGCGACCAACTGCTAGTCGACGCGCCGCCCTCGCCGCTTCCCCCACCTTTAGGTTTGTCTGCATATTTTTGATCGTTTGCGGTTGCCGTTGTTTTGCTGCTTGCTCGGTGTTAGTGCTATTGTAACCTAGAGATTGGTACTATTGTCTCTGTAGAAATAATAACTAGTTTAGCTTTAGACAACACTTGATTAACATGTTAGTTGTGCATGTGGACTGTGGGCTATTGGTCGTCAGAATTTGGGCGTTTACTCTGGCTGCTGTGATGAATAAGTTAGCGTGTTATCATCTTTTTTCAGTGTGGATTTGGGATGCTATTGTAATGTAGTATGCTCTTAGGGGAATTGTTTATCCAGCGTGTGATTGATTGATTGCTGGCAAGCTTACATAAATTTTTTCCCCTGCAATGTATAGAGGATGACCTTCCAGAATGTGAAGAAAACAGTGGAGTGGCTGCCAATGTAAGCTGAATCAATAAATTCTTATTGTATTTTTGTGTATTGTACATTATTTGAGTGATTGTCAAAACGATTTATAAGTTACTCCAACTAGACACTGAGTTTGCCAAGCACTGTAACTTCATTAATTCAATTCAAAACATTTCCTTCAGGATCACCTTATGAGTCTATTCCAAGCCTGCAAGTTTTAGCCCTTGTCCCTGAAGGTTTTATTGAGTTTTTAGCACTTACTCCCTCTATTCTAAATTATAGTTCATTTTGTTTTTGTCCTAAGCCAGACATCTTCATTTTCGACCAAGTTTATTGAAAAATACACCCAACATATATAACATCAAATTAGTTTCATTAAATTCCCCATGAAATATATTTTGATTGAGCATTTGTTTGAGCTTATAGATGTTAATATATTTTTTCTAAAAACTCAGGCAAAGTTTAAGAAGTTTGATTTAGGAGAAAGCCAAAATTAACTTTAATTTGGAACAAGGGAGTAGAACAGATATTTACTTATTTATTATTAAGCTAGGAAAAAAATCTCTGTTTGTTTTAAGTAACACCCTGACAGGTTCTAATGGCAATTAATTTACTTTCGACTTTCAATTTTATGTCTTCTGCGACTTAGTTCCAAGCCCCTTTTGTTGGTGGCTCTTGTTAGGTTTCAACTCTAGATTTCCCCCAACATGCTTGGAAAGGTCTTGTTGTTTGTTTAACATAGTTCCAAACATGTGTTTTGTTCTAATGCAGAACTTATTTACTGAAAATCCTCAAAGTTCTGCCAAGGGAGAGGAAGAAAACATGCTAAGAAATTCTAATGACCATGGTGGTATGGCTCTTGAAGAATTATTGAAGCAGAGAACTTTCAGGAGGCAAGTATCAGTCCAAGATCTTGTTGTTAAGAGCCCATTGTTGTCTCATACTTGACGTTCGCAATTGCTGGTGCGAGCAGCGCAGTCTTGTAGCCCAGTTGCATTAGATGACAAATTGCAAAAATGCTTTCCTACTTTGTGCTGCCACTTATACCACATTGATTCAACGGCCCTAGCAAGTTTCACCTGATTCCTCATTCCTCTTATGCTTAATGCTGTATATGTGTCCTTCCTCGCAGCAAACATGTATATTTAACGCTACCTGTGGAAGGCTAGTTGCTCTGCTCTAGTGTTTCCCATGTGTGTGTGCATTCCCGGGGGGGGGGGGGGGGGGGGGGGGGGTGCTTGTCCCTCCATTGTCAGTTCTGCTTTTCTCTTAATGAAATGATACACAATTCTCTTGTGTGTTCGAGATATTCAACGTATTGTGTTCGCTCTTTGCTAAGTACATCTTTCCTGGCTGACTTCTTGCCATTTTTTTTATATGTTATGTGAATTCCAAACATTTCTGTTGGTTTTACCTATTGCATTCATATTTTTCCTTTTTTGATTGAGGTGTGTGGTATAATATTTGAACTTATGTCTCTGTCTCTCAGATGGTTATATTTGTTTGTTTGTATGTAGGAGTGAATTTGAATATTTGACCAATTTGTTATGGTCTCTAAAACTATTGGAGCAAATTCACTAAAGCCAGAAGATGGTAACATAAGGAAAATGATTGTTTATGACAAGGAAAATGGCTCGGAACACTCCAACTTACCTCTTGATTTCTCCACTACAACATACAGCATTGATGTAAGTACAAGATTGTGGCAACTCTTAGTGTGTACACTAGAATATTAAACTATTTGTATTATGTTTAAACTTGAATGTAACATATAGAAAATTCAGACTGCTGATCTTTGTGATCATTATAGCTTGTACGATCTCACTTGCTATGGCTTCTGTATGCATTTGAAATTGGATCAAGTACATATGAATTCCATGGAGTATCATATGACCTTCCTGTTAGTGTCCGTAACAGGATCAAGTTGCCTCGCCTTGACAGAAAATTGCAAACGGCACATATATGGGTTCAAAATCTTCCAAGGGGTCCCCTCTACGTCTTAGGTTGCACGATCCCTCCTCTATGCCTATCACATCTATAGAAGCTAGTATGTCACAAAAAGCTAAGCCTCCCACAATCCCACTTGCCCAAGGCTCAAGATTGCATACTTCCAAAACTTCTGATCGTCTTGAAAGCAACTGCACAACACCGAATGGAGCAATCTACAAAATGTCATCATCTCCTTATTTCAAGGTTTATAGCTTGTTCATTTTATTCAATATGTTTTACTTTGCTCAAGTTATTTTGTGTATCAGCATGAACACATATGCAGATCACAGACAGATTCTCAATGGCATATATTTCTTTCGTCTTTTCTTTAATAAGTCATATAAAAAAATCTTAATTGTTCATCCCTGTGGGCATTATTGCAACCACTACACAAAGAATTATACTTCTTAGATTCAATAGTTTCTTCATTATGTCTGTTTCCACTTTAGATAGATAGTTTCTTATCCTTTTCCTCCTGTGGCATAGCTTTATATATCCGCCAATACAAGGATTGTCTTTTCTAATTTAAATTACTTGTTCTGTTTCAGAGTGGTGTTTCTTCAAAGGAGCGATTTGGTTCTGTATCTTCACATTATCAGACCTCAAGTAGTGTTCATACTTTTGGCAGGCAGGTACTTATTATTGAAGCACAGTGCACAATCTAGTATTCTAGCATATTCATTTGATGTCTTACAAGTTTCAGGATTAGTATGGTAGTGAGTTGCAAATCTAACTTTTGTATGTAGAGTTCTAACTTTCTTTGTTTCATTGTTGCCTAATCCTTTGCATATGGCACCTAAAGCCAGTCCTCCATTCGAAGTACTATGCTAAACGCCTTACTAGATTAAATACAAATGATTGCCTGTTTTATCTCACTATATTGTGGTTGCTTATACATCTTGTAATTTCGTATGCTGTCCACATTATTCCTCAATCTTTTAGTGAGATTATGGCACTGAGGTTGAATGCAGCAATGTTGGTTAAAGGTCAATTATAGAACTGTCATCTTTCATGAAATTTAGGTTCCTCTTTACTCTATTGACCTTCTATAAATGGACTTCATACAAGTAAATTTACATCACTTTGGCAGCTTATATAAAAAAAAACAGAACTGAATAACTCCACCAGATTTACATCCAGCAATCTTAGTCTGGTAAACAGGTAGTCCTATGTTATGAACCTTAGTTCATTTGGTGATAACCATTGTCAGGAAGACAGCTGGGCAAAGTCGGCTTGGAGGGAGACTAGAGTATTTGGAGGAATTGGATTGTTTGTTCTTCTTTCTTTTCTTCTTCCTTGATAACATCACCTCCCTTTATTATATAGAGAGGACTCTGGCCACCTAAGGAAGACCCGATCAAATCATAACAAATCATGTCCAATCCTATCTCTAATTGACCCAAATCTAATCCTCTGATTGATTGATCAAATCCCTCTAAGGCTCTAATTGATACTATGGGCCCCTGGGCCCCTAACTGATGCCCCCATAACATCCTAGGTGTCCGAAAAATGAATCCTGACATCATTCAATTAAATTATTAGTTGG